>NC_066557.1:749703-939703 GCF_024679095.1 Eriocheir sinensis
CCGTGAAGCCTGGTAGTGCAAAGCTTTTAACCACTGGGCTACAGAGCGGTATGTGTGTGTGTGTGTGTGTGTGTGTGTGTGTGTGTGTGTGTGTGAACCTAGTTGTATTTACCTAGTTGTAGTTTTACAGGACCTGGGCTTACGCTCGTATGGTCCCGTACGTCTCCATATCTGTATCTATCCAGTTTTTCCTTAAAGTTGTGCACACTCTTCGCCGATACGACATCCTCACTTAGTCTGTTCCAAACCTCTATGTTTCTTTGCGGGAAGCTATATTTCTTTATATCTCTCAAGAATCTTCCTTTTCTCAATTTTTTACTGTGTCCTCGTGTATTGCTGGTGTTTCTTCCTTCTCGTAGTAATAACTCCTCATTGTCTACTTCTTCCATTTTATTTCATAATTTATAAATTTGTATTAGGTCTCCCCTTTCTCTTCTTTGTTCCAATGTTGGCAGGTCCATTTCCTTTAGCCTTTCTTCATATGACAATCCCTCCAGTTCTGGAATTATTTTCGTTGACATCCTTTGTATTCTTTCTAGTTTTTTACGAGTTTCTTCTTATGGGGAAACCACACGGTTTCCGCATATTCCAATTTTGGTCTAATCATAGTGGTTATTATCTTTTTCATCATATCCTTATCCATGTGTGTGTGTGTGTGTGTGTGTGTGTGTGTGTGTGTGTGTGTGTGTGTGTGTGTGTGTGTGTATGTGTGTGTGTGTGTGTGTTGCTGCCATGGACACTGTATTTTTTCTATGCGGAGCTTTGCAAAGGGAAATGATGAAGGGGTTGGTGAAGGTGCGGGTGATGGGTTGTATGAATGAGTTATTAAGGGACGCCGGGGAGGGCTGGAGGATGCGGGAAGAGAGAGAGAGAGAGAGAGAGAGAGAGAGAGAGAGAGAGAGATAGAGAGAGAGAGAGAGAGTATATATATATATATATATATATATATATATATATATATATATATATATATATATATATATATATATATATATATATCATTTTACAGGAATCTGGGTCTCCTACACGCCCGTAACACTTTTCCTTCTCTCAGTAAGCGGCCTATTATGCTGTCAATCTTATCTGCCACTTGGTCTCATCATTCTTTTTATACTTAGATAAATAAACTATTACGCCATGGACCTTCCTTGCATTTCTCGTACTTGGGGGAAACTATACGCCATTGTGACGCTCTGCCGCCGCCGCCGCCACTGCACAGAATGGACCAATCAAGGACTGTCACCGAGACGTGTGTGTGTGTGTGTGTGTGTGTGTGTGTGTTCGGCAAAAGAGCCTACAGTATCACATATCTAACTTCTCAAATTGAAGAAAAAGAAAATCCTAAAATAAACAAGCTTTGAAATTTACAGATGAGGTCAGTCGCGGTGGCTCAGTAACGTAATCAGACCGACAGCTTCTGACTGATAGTCGTTTGAGATTCTAATCAGACGAGGCCTAGGCAGGGATAAATGGCCTGAATGGTGAATGCACTGGGCTGCCTTCACCACTGCCTTTCATCTTAGGGGACTGTGTGGCAAAATACCAGCCTACAGTTTTCTCTGAGTGTAGGTATCCATAATAATTCGCCCAAAGTGTGTGTGTGTGTGTGTGTGTGTGTGTGTGTGTGTGTGTGTGTGTGTGTGTGTGTGTGTGTGTGTGTGTGTGTGTGTGTGTGTGTTCAGTCGTATCTACCTACTTGTGATATTGTTACAGGAAACTAGCTACATTCGTGGGGTCCCGTCTCCAGACCTCAGTTTATCAAGTTTAGCGCTAAATTCATGAAGTTTTGCCTTGAACAATTTTTCACGGTTATTCCAGGTGTTTATGTATCTATGGGGAGAGTTAGAAGAGCTATGTTTCTTGATATCTCTTGGGCACCTTGTCTTCCTCAATCTAACTTTGTGGCCTCTTGTATTTCTGTAATAGTGTCACATACAAATTGGGCATCCCTGTCGATAGTTTCCATTTCCTTCATCGCCCCGTACACTGCAATTAGATCTCCCCTTTCTTTTTTTTCTTTTTTTGTGTGTGTATAAGAGAGAGAGAGAGAGAGAGAGAGAGAGAGATGAACTCGTCATCACCAGCAGTATACTCTCCCGATTAGTGTAATCATTGTTGTATTTACGATGCCGATTAAATTAGATCATTAGTTGTTAGTTATTCTCTCACCATACACCCCATTCCCTTTGCTCAAGGGGAGACAGTAACCGCTCCTTGTCAGAGGAAAAATCCCGGCCTGAGCGGGGTTCGAACCTCTGCCTGCCAGACCACGAAGCCTGGCAGCGCAGAGCTTTACCACTGAGCTACCGGATCTGTGTGTGTGTGTGTGTGTGTGTGTGTGTCCCGCATACATGACATACTGGTTGTGGGGAAAGTGTGTGTGTGTGTGTGTGTGTCGCTAGCTGGCTGGCTGGTGGAGGTGATGAATCAAGCTCCACACATCACAGGATCACACTGTCGTCCTGTCGCCTCGCAGCTCTAGCCTCTCCCCGCCGCCTTGTCTTGAGTGAGCGGTGAGCCGCATGTGAGTCAGCTTAGAGACGCACAGCAGGATACAGGCGGACATGAAGGTCAATCCGTCTGCCTTGTTGCATGTTGAAGCCTTAAAGATCACCATATATACTGAACTAAAAGTCGACCTACATGTTCGACTGATGAATTGATTTAACTCCCCAAATAAGTAGTAATAGTAGTAATTATGGGAGTAGGAGTGGTAGTAGATAGTAATATTGGGGGTAGAATCAGTATTGGTAACCTTGGCAGAAAATAGGTCTTCACGTAAAAGTTGAACTCACCAAAACAAAAATCATCATTAAGTTTGACACGAGCGCACCGTAAATACAACAATGATTTTTTTTTTACAACAAAGGAGACAGCTCAAGGGCACACAAAAAAAGAAAAAAATAATAAAAAAAGCCCGCTACTCGCTGCTCCCAAAAAAGAATCAAAAGAGGTGGCCGAAAGAAAGGTCAATTTCGGGAGGAGAGGTGTCCTGATACCCTCCTTTTGAAAGAGTTCAAGTCGTAGGCAGGAGGAAATACAGATGAAGGAAGATTGTTCCAGAGTTTACCAGCGTGAGGGATGAAAGAGTGAATATGCTAGTTATCTCTTGCATTAGGGGTTTGAACAGTATAGGGATGAGCATGAGTAGAAAGTCGTGTGCAGCGGGGCCGCGGGAGGGGGGGAGGCATGCAGTTAGCAAGTTCAGAAGAGCAGTCAGCGTGGAAATATCGATAGAAGATAGAGAGGCAACATCGCGGCGGAATTTAAGAGGTAAATGACTATCAGTAGGAGGAGGAGAGCTGATGAGACGAAGAGCCTTAGACTCCACTCTGTCCAGAAGAGCTGTGTGAGTGGAGCTTCCCCACACGTGAGATGCATACTCCATACGAGGGCGGACAAGGCCCCTGTATATGGATAGCAACTGCGCGGGGGAGAAGAACTGGCGGAGACGATACAGAACGCCCAACCTCGAGGAAGCTGATTTAGCGAGAGAGGAGATATGAAGTTTCCAGTTGAGATTTTGAGTTAAGGATAGACCGAGGATGTTTAGTGTTGAAGACGGTGACAGCTGAGTGTTGTCGAAGAATAGGGGATATGTGTTTGGAAGATTGTGTCGAGTTGATAGGTGTTGAAGTTGAGTTTTTGAGGCATTGAAGGACACAAGGTTCCTTCTGCCCCAATCTTGACCCACTCTCCCTTCGCTAAAATCTCCATCCTAGGAGATTTCAATGTTCACCACCAGCTTTGGCTTTCATCCTCTTTCACTGACCATCCTCCTGGTGAACAAGCCTACAACTTTGCTATCCTCAACGACCTAGAGCAGTTGGTCCAGCACCCTACACGTATTCCCGACCGTCTTGGAGATCGGCCCAACATTCTAGACCTCTTCCTTACCTCAAACCCTTCTGCTTATTCTGTCAAACTGTTCTCTCCGTTGGGCTCCTCCGATCACAATCTTATTTCTGCATCCTGTCCTATCGCTCCTGTACACCCTCTGGACCCACCGAAGAGGCGATGCTTATGGCATTTTGCTTCAGCTCGGTGGGACGACCTGAGGATGTACTTTTCCGATTTCCCGTGGAATGATTATTGCTTCCAGGATAGAGACCCCTCTGTGTGTGCTCAGCGCATCACAGAGGTGATTGTCTCTGGAATGGAGGCATACATTCCTCGTTCTTTCTCTACTCCTCACGCTAAAAAGCCTTGGTTTAATCACGCTTGTTCTCGTGCTGTCAATGATAGAGAGGTAGCTCACAAAAGGTACCAGAGCCTTCAAACTAATGCTAATTATGAACTTTACATTTCTGCCCGAAATCGTGCCAAATCTATTCTCCGACTAACCAAAAATTCTTTCATTAATAGAAAAAGTCAAAACCTTGCTTTCTCTACCCAAAAACATCTCCTACAACTTCACTTCTTCATCTTTCCCTCCACTCCTCAGTCCTGACGGCAACACTGCCGTCTCATCTATCTCAAAGGCTGAACTCTTCTCTCAATCTTTTTCTAAAAACTCCTCTCTGACGATTCTGGGCATATTCTCCTACTCATCCCCGTCTGACTCCTTTATGCCTGTTATAAAGATTCTTCAAAATGATGTTTTCTATGCCCTCTGGCCTCAATCCTCAGAAGGCTTATGGACCTGATGGAGTGCCTCCTATTGTCCTTAAACTGTGCCTCCGTGCTGCCACCCTGCCTGGTCAAACTCTTTCGCCTCTGCCTGTCAACATCTACCTTCCTTCCTGCTGGAAGTATGCCTTCATACAGCCTGTGCCTAAGAAGGGTGACCGCTCCAATCCCTCAAACTACCGCCCTATAGCTTTACTTTCTTGTCTGTTTTAAAGCTTTTGAATCAATCTTAACCGGAAGATTCAAAGCACCTTCCACTTCTGATCTTCTTTCTGATCGCCAGTATGGGTTCTGCAAGGGCCGTTCTACTGGTGATCTCCTAGCCTTCTTAACTGACTCTTGGTCATCCTCTCTTAGCCGTTTCGGTGAAACTTTTGCTATTGCGCTGGACATATCAAAAGCTTTTGATAGGGTCTGGCACAAATCTATGCTTTCTAAACTTACCTCCTACGGTTTCTATCCTTCTCTCTGTACCTTTATCTCCAGTTTCCTTTCTGACCGTTCTATTTCTGCCGTGGTAGACGGTCACTGTTCTTCCCCTAAATCTATTAACAGTGGTGTCCCACAGGGTTCTGTCCTATCTCCCACTCTTTTTCTGTTGTTCATTGATGATCTTCTTTCCAAAACGAACTGTCCTATCCATTCCTACGCCGATGATTCCACTCTGCATTACTCAACTTCTTTTAATAGAAGACCCACCCTTCAGGAACTTAACGACTCAAGGCTGGAGGCTGCAGAACGCTTAGCCTCAGACCTTACTATTATTTCCGATTGGGGCAAGAAGAACCTGGTGTCCTTCAACGCTTCAAAAACACAGTTTCTCCACCTATCCACTCGACACAATCTTCCAAACAACTATCCCCTATTCTTTGGCAACACCCAGCTATCACCTTCCTCAACACTAAACATCCTCGGTCTATCCTTAACTCAAAATCTCAACTGGAAACTTCATATCTCATCTCTTACTAAATCAGCTTCCTCGAGGCTGGGCGTTCTGTACCGTCTCCGCCAGTTCTTCTCCCCTGCACAGTTGCTGTCCATATACAGGGGCCTTGTCCGCCCTCGTATGGAGTATGCATCTCATGTGTGGGGGCTCCACCACACAGCTCTTCTGGACAGAGTGAAGGCTAAGGCTCTTCGTTTCATCAGCTCTCCTCCTCATACTGATAGTCTTCTACCTCTTAAATTCCTCCGCAATGTTGCCTCTCTTTCTATCTTCTATCGATATTTCCACGCTGACTGCTCTTCTGAACTTGCTAACTGCATGCCTCCCCCTCCGCGGCACCGCTGCAATAGACTTTATAATCATGCTCATCCCTATACTGTCCAAACCCCTTATGCAAGAGTTAAACAGCATATTCACTATTTCATCCCTCACTCTGATAAACTCTGGAACAATCTTCCTTCATCTGTATTTCTCCTGCCTACGACTTGAACTCTTTCAAGAGGAGGGTATCAATTTTGGATGGAGGTGTCTTTCGGCCACCTCTTTTGAAAGAGGTCAAGTCAGCAGAGGAAATACAGACAAAGGAAGGCTGTTCAGAGTTTACCAGTGAAAGGGATGAAAGAGTGAAGGTGCTGGTTAACTCTCTTGCCGAGGATTCCCCAGACAGTAGCAAAGGATGGTATGGGTGAAAAGTGCATTGTGCAGTGGACGCAGGAGGAGAGAGCATGAAGTTAGCAAGTTCAGAAGAGCAGTCAGCATGAAAATATTGATAGAAGATGAAAAGAAGTGCAACATGGCAGAGGAATTTAAGAGTACAGGCTGTCAGTAGGAGGGGCTGATGAGGCTGAGCGCCTTAGACTCCCTCGCTCCAAGAGCACAATGGTGGAACCCCCGTGATGCATATTCCATACGAGGGCGGACAAGGCCCTTATATATGGAAAGCATCTGTGCGGGGGAGAACTGGCTCACTATCAACCCCTCATTTAGCCATTTTGGCAGGAAATGGTTCCAAAGAAAGATAAAAGTAAGACAAGATATAGTACCCTCCCAATTTTCGTGCTTGCTTCGTTACACAGGTATAGCACTAAACTCGCATATCACGAAACTCGGGGTATTGAAAACACTGAAAAAGCGTTTATTTGTTCCGACCCGTGGAGAAGCTGACTTTTTTTTTCCACTTGACTCCCTTGTTATCTCGGTGTAAAAAGGAAGAAAATGTGAAGAGAGAACGAATCATTTTGAAGCCACAGCCAGAAGGCTGACTGCCCTACAGTTATTGACAGTTCACAGACCTACGCTTGTCATTGGTCTAGTCGATGAAGTCATCAGCGACGCTCATCCAGTCAAAGCGGCCTCCCTAACTATAGCGAAATGGCTTTATGTATCTGGAAGTCCAGCGTTGACAGTTAAATCATTGATTACGTAGCTTATACGCAGGCCATTATACGCATCTACCGCTCTATATCGCCCCATCACGTGTAAATCTGATCTTAATCGCTAGTTTCTCAAAATTTTGGCCTGAGATTCAAGTCATTGCATTCATGAGAGCTCATTGAAATTCTCGTCAAACTCAGTCTTCAGCATATCAGTTATTTTCTACCGTGAGGTTGGTAAAAAGATATGGTCACAAGAAGAAAACATATCAGCTGATCGGTTTAGAAGCTACATCGTGTTTTTTCCAGTACCACAAAGCAGGTTCCATGAAGCTAGATAAGCCTGGGTAACAAGGTTGAGCAGGAATAACGGACTTGAGTCTTGTCAAGCGTGTACTCCATTATCATGTCTTGGTCCTCCCTGCTAAGTTCTTGGCATTTAATTAACAGTAGCAAGCTGTAACACTCTCCTTTGTCTCAAAACTAATACTCACGAACCAACAAGCTGCTTTCTTTTCTTGTTTTTTTTTTTTTTTTTTTTTTTTTCTTTGTAAGCATACCAAGCAAACTCTGGACTCTGCTGGGCTCAATGGACAAAGGGCTGTAATCATGTATGCAACCAAAACACTTTGGCAGCTACAGAGAACAAAATAAACAATCAATCGATCAAAAAAAAAAAACTTACTTGACCTTCCCCTCCAGAATCCCCCCCACTACTCACGATGGGTGAGGTGCAGTTTCAGGGGTTACAGGTAGAGGCTTGATCCTCGTTTACCTTCGGTACGGGCATACGCTCCAGTACCCTGTCTCCTTACTGCACCCACACCTCACTGCCACCTGTCATCCTCGTCCATGTAGGTATCCAGTCTTCTCTTAAAACAAGCTATCGTCCCTGTACTAACTATGTGATTGATGAGTCTATTCCATTCCCCCACCACCCTATTACTAAACCAATGTTGCCTATATCTCTCCTAAATCAGAAATAATAAAATCATTAGCACACGCCTGGATAGAACACGCAGTAACGGATTTAAATTAGAAAAGTATAGTATACTTTTCTAATTTAAATCCGTTACTGCGTGTTCTATCCTGCTGGCTAATTCTCAATACTTTACTTATATCGCCTTTGTTGTAACCCTTGACCCATTTGAATACTTATTATCAGATCTCCCCGCACTCTTCGTCTTTCTAGTGAATGTAAGTTTAGATGTTCCAGCCTATTTTGATATGGGAGGTTCCTCAGCCCCTGAATCATCTTGGTCATCCTCCTCTGAACTGATTCTAGCAAGTTGATGTCCATTCTGTAGTGTGGGCACCAAAACTGGACAGCATAATCTAAGTGTGGCCTAACTAACGCTAAATAGAGTCTGAGGATGATCTCTGCACTCCTGTTGGTTACCGTCCTGTTAATAAAGCCTAATACCTTGCACTAATACATTGCTTCCTAAGTTTTAGGTCAGAGTTCACTAACACTCCCAAATCCCTTTCACACTCTGATCTGCCTATCGCTGTGGAGTCTAAACTATACCCGTGTTCGTACACTAAGTACGCTACACTTGGTGATGTTAAAATTCATCTGCCATTTTTCTGACCAAGCTGACAGTTTGTTGAGATCCTCCTGCAGTGCTCTAGCATCCTCCCCTGTCCTAATGGTGCGTCCTATTTTGGTGTCATCTGCAAATTTACCTATGTCACTAGTTATCCTATTGTCTATGTTATTGATGTAGATAATGAATAAAAGCGGGCCCAAAACTGAACCTTGAGGAACCCCACTGGTAACATTACCCCATTAGGATTTTTTACCGTTAATGGTAACCCTCTGTTTCCTGTCGCTAATCCACGCCTTAATCCAATCAAATACCTTCCCTCTTATCCCATGAGCCCTGACTTTACTCAACAGTCTCTGGTGAGGTACCTTATCGAAGGCCTTATTAAAATCAAGATAAACTACATCATAGCTTTCATCATTGTCAGCTGCCTCGTATACTCTATTCTAAAAGGATAAAAGATTAGTGAGGCACGACTTACCGTTAATAAACCCATGCTGTGAGTCGTGAATTAAATTATGTCTGTCAATATGGTCCCTAATACTATCAGCTATTATTGACTCAATCATTTTACCTATAACTGATGTCAAACTAATCGGCCTATAGTTTTCCATAGAAGATTTGTCATCCTTCTTAAATATTGGAATAACGTATGCCTGCCTCCATGAAACAGGCACCACCCCTGTGTCTAGTGACTTCCTATATACTTTTGTTAACTGCCCACTTATTTCAGTTTCACATTCCTTTATTACCCTGGGGAAAAGTTCATCTGGCCCTGGCGCCTTGGTGACTTTAAGTCTTTCTATCTGTCTAATCACGAGCTCCCTACTATATCACGAGCTCCCTACTAATCACGCGCTCCCTACTGATCACGAGCTCCCTACTAAATCACGAGCTCCCAACTGATCACGAGCTCCCTACTAATGAATAAATAAAAAAAAGCAGTAGGAAGGGCAGTACTGCAACCCTTAATGTCTTCAAGGGTAAGTCATTATGTAGTGGGACACAGAGGTGATTTTTTAAAAAATTTTTATCAACCCCCACACAACGCAGAGCGGGGAGAGGAGACAGAGCGGAGCGCGAGACCACAGCTTCCTGACGTCACTCCCTTTCCCCTTGGCCTCCCCCTCTCGTATGCCTTGGTATAGCGCCGGTAGGCTAATCCATATGGGCCTGATAGTCGGCCCGAGCCCGTCATGGCGCAGGCAATTGTTTATAGTGGCGCCATTATTATTGGCTCATGCTGCATCCCGGAGCTCATTCTTGATTTCATTTGCGCTGTACAGCTTTTTCTAGAGTCCAGCATGTGGGTAGTCATAGGCCACTCGGCGGTGACTGTAAAATCCCAGGTGGTTAGCGGCGGATTCGAACCCACATGGATAACGCGCCGAATGCGGGGCCGGCACGATAACCACACAGACATATATATATATATATATATATATATATATATATATATATATATATATATATATATATATATATATATATATTTTTTTTTTTTTTTTTACTTCGTTTCCTGTTGCGCCGGTAGGCATCTTCCTGGTGGGGTCTGATGGTCGGCCCAAGGCTTCTTCCAGGTGGGGCCTGATGGTCGGTCCAGCCCGTTCTGGCGCAGGCGAGTGTTTATAGTGGCGCCATCTTGCATTGGCTCATGCTGCCCCCCGGAACTCGTTCTTGATTCGCTTGGACGGCTTCCTCTAGAGTCCAGGTTGATGGGTGGTCTTCAGGACAGCATGTGGGTAGTTTTAAGCCACTCGGCGGTGACTGAAAAATCCGAGTGGTAGCGTGGGGATTTGAACCCGCGTCGTCCATCACGCGGTGAATGTGGGCCCAGTACGCTACCAGTTCGGCCACATATATATATATATATATATATATATATATATATATATATATATATATATATATATATATATATATATATATATATATATATATATATATATATATATATATATATACAGAGACACGCCAGAACTCGTCGACAGACCGATTTGGTCAGCTAGGCCATGATCGGCCGATGGAGTCGGTCTATCGACACCCTCTTATGGGCCGCCGTTGGCCAAGGTTGTCCGTGTTCCCTATAGGAGGGAGCAATCTTAAAAAAAATTATATATATATAGATATATATATATAGATATATAGATATATATATATATATATATATATATTATATATATAAACTATATATATATATATATATATATATATATATATATATATATATGTATATATATATATATATATATATATATATATATATATATATATATATATATATATATATATATATATATATATGACGAGAGGTGTCTTGATAACTCCTCGAACCTCTTTCTTCTCAATTTCTGCAACGGTCTTCATTTTCATTCTGTGGAACATCATCTCTCCTCCTCTAAACCTCACCTTCTCTTCCTTACCGAAACACAGGTTTCTGAGGCTACTGACAGCAATCTCTACTCTGTTCCCTCCTACTATCTCTATCCTAAATTTCAATCCAAAGCTGGATGTTGCGCCTACGTGCGCAACGACATCACTGCTCTCGTGCCCGACCTTGACTCTTCTGAATTTTCCACCATCTGGTTAAGACTTCACTGTCATTCTATTACTAAATACATCTGTGCTGTTTATCTCTCACCTAACTCTACCAACTATGTAAAATTCTTTGACTATTTGAATTCTAAAGTGGAGCACATCTTGACTGAAATCTCCATCCTAGGAGATTTCAATGTTCACCACCAGCTTTGGCTTTCATCCTCTTTCACTGACCATCCTGGTGAACAAGCCTACAACTTTGCTATCCTCAACGACCTAGAGCAGTTGGTCCAGCACCCTACACGTATTCCCGACCGTCTTGGAGATCGGCCCAACATTCTAGACCTCTTCCTTACCTCAAACCCTTCTGCTTATTCTGTCAAACTGTTCTCTCCGTTGGGCTCCTCCGATCACAATCTTATTTCTGCATCCTGTCCTATCGCTCCTGTACACCCTCTGGACCCACCGAGGCGATGCTTGCGGCATTTTGCTTCAGCTCGGTGGGACAACCTGAGGATGTACTTTTCCGATTATTGCTTCCAGGATAGAGACCCTCTGTGTGTGCTCAGCGCATCACAGAGGTGATTGTCTCTGGAATGGAGCATACATTCCTCGTTCTTTCTCTACTCCTCACGCAAAAGCCTTGGTTTAATCACGCTTGTTCTCGTGCTGTCAATGATAGAGGTAGCTCACAAAAGGTACCAGAGCCTTCAAACTAATGCTAATTATGAACTTTACATTTCTGAAATCTATTCTCCGACTAACCAAAAATTCTTTCATTAATAGAAAATGTCAAAACCTTGCTTTCTCTAACTCTTCCCGTGACTTCTGGCATCTAGCCAACATCTCCTCAACTTCACTTCTTCATCTTTCCCTCCACTCCTCAGTCCTGGCAACACTGCCGTCTCATCTATCTCTAAGGCTGAACTCTTCTCTCAAACTTTTCTAAAAACTCTACTCTGGACGATTCTGGGCATATTCCTCCTACTCATCCCCTCTGACTCCTTTATGCCTGTTATAAAGATTCTTCAAAATGATGTTTTCTATGCCCTCTCTGGCCTCAATCCTCAGAAGGCTTATGGACCTGATGGAGTGCCTCCTATTGTCCTTAAAAACTGTGCCTCCGTGCTGTCACCCTGCCTGGTCAAACTCTTTTCGCCTCTGCCTGTCAACATCTACCTTTCCTTCTTGCTGGAAGTATGCCTTCATACAGCCTGTACCTAAGAAGGGTGACCACTCCAGTCCCTCAAACTACCGTCCTATTGCGTTACTTTCTTGTCTAGCTAAAGCTTTTGAATCAATCCTTAACCGGAAGATTCAAAAGCACCTGACCTTCTATCTGATCGCCAGTATGGGTTCCGCAAGGGCGTTCTACTGGTGATCTCCTATCTTAACTGACTCTTGGTCATCCTCTCTTAGCCGTTTCGGTGAAACTTTTGCTATTACGCTGGACATATCAAAAAGCTTTTGATAGGGTCTGGCACAAATCTTCTTTCAAAACTACCCTCCTACGGTTTCTATCCTTCTCTCTGTACCTTTATCTCCAGTGTCCTTTCTGACCGTTCTATTTCTGCCGTGGTAGACTAAATCTATTAACAGTGGTGTCCCACAGGGTTCTGTCCTATCTCCACTCTTTTCTGTTGTTCATTGATGATCTTCTTTCCAAAACGAACTGTCCTATCCATTCCTACGCCGATGATTCCACTCTGCATTATTCAACTTCTTTTAATAGAAGACCCACCTTCAGGAACTTAACGACTCAAGGCTGGAGACTGCAGAACGCTTAGCCTCAGACCTTACTATTATTTCCGATTGGGGCAAGAAGAATCTGGTGTCCTTCAACGCCTCAAAACACAGTTTCTCCACCTATCCACTCGACACAATCTTCCAAACAACTATCCCTATTCTTTGACAACACCCAGCTGTCACTTTCCTCAACACTAAACATTCTCGGTCTATCCTTAACTCAAAATCTCAACTGGAAACTTCATATCTCATCTCTTACTAAATCAGCTTCCTCGAGGCTGGGCGTTTTGTACCGTCTCCGCCAGTTCTTCTCCCCTGCACAGTTGCTGTCCATATACAGGGGCCTTGTCCGCCCTCGTATGGAGTATGCATCTCATGTGTGGGGGCTCCCTCATACAGCTCTTCTGGACAGAGTGGAGGCTAAGGCTCTTCGTCTCATCAGCTCTCCTCCTCATACTGATAGTCTTCTACCTCTTAAATTCCGCCGCAATGTTGCCTCTCTTTCTATCTTCTATCGATATTTCCACGCTGACTGCTCTTCTGAACTTGCTAACTGCATGCCTCCCCCCTGCGGCCCGCTGCACTCGACTTTCTACTCATGCTCATCCCTATACTGTCCAAACCCCTTATGCAAGAGTTAACCAGCATCTTCACTCTTTCATCCCTCACGCTGGTAAACTCTGGAACAATCTTCCTTCATCTGTATTTCCTCCTGCTTACGACTTAAACTCTTTCAAGAGGAGGGTATCTGGACACCTCTCCTCCCAAAACTGACCTATCTTTCGGCCACCTCTTTGGATTCTTGTTAGGAGCAGTGAGTAGCGGGCTTTTTTTTCATTATTGTTTGCTTTTTGTGTGCCTTGAACTGTCTCCTTTGCTGTAAAAAAAAAAAAAATATATATATATATATATAGATATATATATATATATATATATATATATATATATATATATATATATATATATATATATATATATATAGGGTTATTTATTTCTTTATTTATTATGTTATTTTTGTTTTGCCTTATTTTGTTTGTTTACTTTCTTTTTTTCTTTTTTTCTTTTCATCACTTTTATTTTGATGTTGGTGGGCCTGGATGAGGCTCCGTCTCCCCAGAAGAGATCACCCGTTACCCACCCTGCGGCCCTAGGGGCCGAAAGGTTGATGATTTTTTAAAATGTATTTTCTCGATGTTGTATCTTCATTTTTCTTTTCACTATGTTTTAATTCTATATCCTTTCTTGACGCTCTGGATGAGTCTCCGTCTATCCTGAAGTGGATGATTGTTTAATTTTCTCAGTGTTGTCTTTTTTTTCTCGATGTTCTTTCATTTTTCTTTTTTCGATGTTGTTATTCTTTTTCTGTTTTCGAAGGTTTAATTTTTCTTTCTCATTCATCCTTTCTGGTGTTCCTGTTTCTGGATGAGCCTCTTTCCTCCCAGAAGAGACACGCCCATAATTTAGTGATGTTAGTTTGATCCGAAAGGTGGATGATTTTTTTCCTTTTCATTTTCCTATTTCTGATGTTCCTTCTCTGTATTACCCGTTTTTCTGGTGTTCTATTCTTTGTTTTCCTTCTCATAGTGTTTCCGTATCTTCTTTCCTTGGTAGGATTGTATGTTGGAACGCATGAGTCTCCTCCCCAGAAAAGACCCACCATACCAACATACAAGACGCTGTAAATAAAGTAAAACAAGACAACACGCCTTAAAGCTAGATGTTTTTGGATTTTTTCGTTTTTTTATCGTTGAGGGCATGAGAATTGCCTTGCTTTAGGGGATCAATTGCTCTTCCCTAAGCGTCGTATACTTCCAATGAAATGTGTCATTAAAGTGTCGTCTGGTTAGTAAGAGGTCAGTAACTGTCTTGCTGGCACTTCACGCCCCCCCTCCCCCACCCCTGGACCCTCAGGATCTGCGGCACCTCCGTGGACGCTCCGGGGGAGCCGAGGCGCCCTGCCGTGTAGTGCAGCGACATGCCTGATGGGCGAGCGAACATCCCATAACTCACTCTGCAAGCTGGGGTTACCTCTTTCCTTGTCTGGATTAATTTCTTGTGTGTTTCGTTAAACGCAGAGGTCGTGTGGGAGCATAGTAAAGAGTAAATTCTGACGTTTCACTTCTTCACTTTCTATCTTTGTGAAACATCTGATAACCATCTATTTCTAATTCCTACATGAAGTTTTTGTTTGCAATATCCACCCATGTTTCCGTGATTGCTATGATGTCGAATTTCTCAACATGTATACTTTCCTCCTCAGTAGATCTATCTTATTTCTGAGACACCTACTGTTGGTATAATAAGCCGTTAGACCATCCTTTGTCTACTGAGGTAGACTACAATCAAATACTGCGGTAGACCGCATACTAAAGTAGCACCTATATAGGTGTGTGTGTGTGTGTGTGTGTGTGTGTAGATAGATAAGATACATAAGGAGGTAAATACACACACACACACACACACACACACACACACACACACACACACACACACATGCACACACACACACACACACAGTGGCGGATCCAACTACAGGTGAAGGTCGAGGGGGGGGCTGATATACAAGATGGGCGCTATATATATATATATATATATATATATATATATATATATATATATATATATATATATATATATATATATATATATATATATATATATATATATATATATATATATATATATATATATATATATATATATATATATATATATATATATATATATATATATATATATATATATATATATATATATATATATATATATATATATATATATATATATATATATATATATATATATATATATATGTTACACCATATGGATAATTGTTTAATGAATATTACAATTGCCTATTGTTGACATTAGGCAAGCTATTTGCACAATGTTTACAATAGGCAAATTACCTGCATAATGTTGACTTTAAGCAAGACTTTCAGATTAGGCAATGGTATTTTGCCTGATGTGAATAGAATGAAGAACTACGATCGCTGAATTGGAGATTCAAAGAATGTTGTTCGAAGCCTTGAATCTATCATTAAGAGTCGTTGTGAACAGGGTAAGCGAGGAGCAGGGCAGAACCAAACGGGATCTCGTGTTGGTAAGTGGGTGTTGACACATTGCTGGAATGTTTGTTGGTTGTTCTCATTCCTATTATTATTATTATTATTATTATTATTATTATTATTATTATTATTATTATTATTTTATTATTAATTATTATTTATTATTATTCAGGATCTTTCTCTATATTTCTTTTTGTTTTATGTTTCAGTTTACGCACAATGGATCAAGCTGCCTTTGAACTCTAGAAGAAGTGTTTAGTATTGTAAAAGCAGCCCATGAAGCTATTGGCCACGGAGGTGGTAAAAAAACAATTGCTGAAGTGAAAAGGAAATGGTCAAACATTACACAAGAAGCATGCTACCTCTACATTTCATTTTGTGAGCATTGCCATAAAAAAAGAAACAGAAAAGTTCCAAAGGGTCTGGTAGTGAAACCAATACGCAGTCATCATATCTATTCAAGATGCCAGATCGATCTTATAAATTTTCAAACATTGCCAGATGGAGGCTTCAAGTACATCATGACATTTGTAAACCACTTTACCAAATTCTGCGAGTTGCGTCCACTTACAACAACAAGAGCAGAAGAGGTTGCAGCAAATCTTCTAGACATATTTTTGACATTTGGAGCACCTGCTATTTTGCAGTCAGACAACGGACGGGAGTTTGTTAATGCCATCATCGCTGAGCTTGCAGTGCTGTGGCCACAGCTAAAGCTGGTGACTGGACGTCCACGTCATCCTCAAAGCCAGGGCGCTGTTGAACGTCTAAACGGTGTCATCCAGGACAAACTGACCATTTGGATGAAGGAAAATAACAGCAGGAAGTGGTCAGAAGGTATCAAGTTTGTTCAGTGGCAAGATAATATCAGCCGTCATGAAACAACTGGCCACAGCCCATTCAAAGTTACGTTTGGACAAGATCCGCAGGTTGGATTAGAATCATCTATCCTGCCAAGTACAGCTCTTCGTGAGATATTTACCGAGGAAGACCTTGAGGCATTTCTGGAGTCAAAAGAACCTGAAAATGCTGACACTGAACTTCCTACAGAGGCAGAAGCAGAGGCAGGGGCAGAGGCAGGGGCAGAGGCAGAAGCAGAGGCAGAAGCAGAGGCAGAAGCAGAGGCAGAAGCAGAGGCAGAAGCAGAGGCAGAAGCAGAGGCAGAAGCAGAGGCAGAAGCAGAGGCAGAAGCAGAGGCAGAAGCAGAGGCAGAAGCAGAGGCAGAAGCAGAGACAGAAGCAGAGGCAGAAACAGAGGCAGAAACAGAAGCAGAGACAGAAGCAGAGACAGAAGCAGAGACAGAAGCAGAGACAGAAGCAGAGACAGAAGCAGAGGCAGAAGCAGAGGCAGAAGCAGAGGCAGAAGCAGAGACAGAAGCAGAGGCAGAAACAGAGGCAGAAACAGAGGCAGAAACAGAGGCAGAAACAGAGGCAGAAGCAGAGGCAGAAGCAGAGGCAGAAACAGAGGCAGAAGCAGAGACAGAAGCAGAGACAGAAGCAGAGGCAGAAGCAGAGACAGAAGCAGAGACAGAAGCAGAGGCAGAAACAGAGGCAGAAACAGAGACAGAAGCAGAGGCAGAAGCAGAGACAGAAGCAGAGACAGAAGCAGAGGCAGAAACAGAGGCAGAAACAGAGGCAGAAACAGAGACAGAAGCAGAGACAGAAGCAGAGACAGAAGCAGAGGCAGAAACAGAGGCAGAAACAGAGGCAGAAACAGAGACAGAAGCAGAGACAGAAGCAGAGACAGAAGCAGAGACAGAAGCAGAGACAGAAGCAGAGGCAGAAACAGAGGCAGAAACAGAGACAGAAGCAGAGGCAGAAGCAGAGACAGAAGCAGAGACAGAAGCAGAGGCAGAAACAGAGGCAGAAACAGAGACAGAAGCAGAGGCAGAAGCAGAGGCAGAAGCAGAGACAGAAGCAGAGGCAGAAGCAGAGGCAGAAGCAGAGGCAGAAACAGAGGCAGAAACAGAGGCAGAAACAGAGGCAGAAGCAGAGGCAGAAACAGAGGCAGAAACAGAGGCAGAAACAGAGGCAGAAGCAGAGGCAGAAGCAGAGGCAGAAGCAGAGGCAGAAACAGAGGCAGAAACAGAGGCAGAAACAGAGGCAGAAGCAGAGGCAGAAGCAGAGGCAGAAGCAGAGGCAGAAGCAGAGGCAGAAGCAGAGGCAGGGGCAGAAACAGGGGCGGAGGCAGAAGCAGAGACAGAAGCAGAGGCAGAAACAGAGGCAGAAGCAGAGGCAGAAGCAGAGGCAGAAACAGAGGCAGAAACAGAGGCAGAAGCAGAGACAGAAGCAGAGGCAGAAACAGAGGCAGAAACAGAGGCAGAAGCAGAGACAGAAGCAGAGGCAGAAGCAGAGGCAGAAACAGAGGCAGAAACAGAGGCAGAAGCAGAGACAGAAGCAGAGGCAGAAACAGAGGCAGAAGCAGAGGCAGAAGCAGAGGCAGAAACAGAGGCAGAAACAGAGGCAGAAACAGAGGCAGAAGCAGAGGCAGAAACAGAGGCAGAAACAGAGGCAGAAACAGAGACAGAAGCAGAGGCAGGGGCAGAGGCAGAAACAGAGACAGAAGCAGAGACAGAAACAGAGGCAGAAACAGAGGCAGAAACAGAGGCAGAAGCAGAGGCAGAAGCAGAGGCAGAAACAGAGGCAGAAACAGAGGCAGAAGCAGAGACAGAAACAGAGGCAGAAACAGAGGCAGAAACAGAGGCAGAAGCAGAGGCAGAAGCAGAGGCAGAAACAGAGGCAGAAACAGAGGCAGAAGCAGAGACAGAAGCAGAGACAGAAGCAGAGACAGAAGCAGAGACAGAAGCAGAGACAGAAGCAGAGACAGAAGCAGAGACAGAAGCAGAGACAGAAGCAGAGGCAGAAGCAGAGGCAGAAGCAGAGGCAGAAGCAGAGGCAGAAGCAGAGACAGAAGCAGAGACAGAAGCAGAGACAGAAGCAGAGACAGAAGCAGAGACAGAAGCAGAGACAGAAGCAGAGGCAGAAGCAGAGGCAGAAGCAGAAACAGGGGCGGAGGCAGAAGCAGAGACAGAAGCAGAGACAGAAGCAGAGACAGAAGCAGAGGCAGAAGCAGAGGCAGAAGCAGAGGCAGAAGCAGAGGCAGAAGCAGAGGCAGAAGCAGAGGCAGAAGCAGAGGCAGAAGCAGAGGCAGAAGCAGAGGCAGAAGCAGAGGCAGAAGCAGAGGCAGAAGCAGAGGCAGAAGCAGAGGCAGAAGCAGAGGCAGAAGCAGAGGCAGGGGCAGAGGCAGAAGCAGAGGCAGAAACAGAGGCAGAAGCAGAGGCAGAAACAGAGGCAGAAACAGAGGCAGAAACAGGGGCGGGGGCAGAAACAGGGGCGGAGGCAGAAACAGGGGCGGAGGCAGAAACAGGGGCGGAGGCAGAAACAGGGGCGGAGGCAGAAACAGGGGCGGAGGCAGAAACAGGGGCGGAGGCAGAAACAGGGGCAGAGGCAGAAACAGGGGCAGAGGCAGAAACAGGGGCAGAGGCAGAAACAGGGGCAGAGGCAGAAACAGGGGCAGAGGCAGAAACAGTGGCAGAGGCAGAAACAGGGGCAGAGGCAGAAACAGGGGCAGAGGCAGAAACAGGGGCAGAGGCAGAAACAGGGGCAGAGGCAGAAACAGGGGCAGGGGCAGAGGCAGAAACAGGGGCAGGGGCAGAAACAGGGGCAGAGGCAGAAACAGGGGCAGAGGCAGAAACAGGGGCAGAGGCAGAAACAGGGGCGGAGGCAGAAACAGGGGCGGAGGCAGAAACAGGGGCGGAGGCAGAAACAGGGGCGGAGGCAGAAACAGGGGCGGAGGCAGAAACAGGGGCGGAGGCAGAAACAGGGGCAGAGGCAGAAACAGGGGCGGAGGCAGAAACAGGGGCGGAGGCAGAAACAGGGGCAGAGGCAGAAACAGGGGCAGAGGCAGAAACAGGGGCAGAGGCAGAAACAGGGGCAGAGGCAGAAACAGGGGCAGAGGCAGAAACAGGGGCAGAGGCAGAAACAGGGGCAGAGGCAGAAACAGGGGCAGAGGCAGAAACAGGGGCAGAGGCAGAAACAGGGGCAGAGGCAGAAACAGGGGCAGAGGCAGAAACAGGGGCAGAGGCAGAAACAGGGGCAGAGGCAGAAACAGGGGCAGAGGCAGAAACAGAGGCGGAGGCACAGGCAGAAGAAGAGGCAGAGGCACAGGCAAAGACAGAAACTTTAGTTTCAACTTTCCAAAAGATCCGTGCTTTGGCTGATCAAGGACAATCTAAGGCAGCAGCACGGATGACTAGACGCAGCAGACACCTGCTTAGACCATTGTCCATCGGTCAGTGTGCTACGCTGAGGGTACCGGATGTGGATCGTGGTCCAACAGATCCCAGAAATCTGTTAGTAGTCGTCATCAAGGAACAAGATGGGCTATACACTGTTGGTTGCCGGGAGGGAATTCTAGGACCAAAATTTACAGCTGCAGACCTGAGTGTAATCAAACAGCCTCTGACAAAAGGGGAAGAGGTTCCTGATGTCTGCCTATCAATTAGAAGAGCAAGAGCAAGAGCCACTGGCGGGCAAGGATATACAAAGTGTCAGTGTACAACTCATTGCACATCAGGACGATGCAGTTGTCTAAGAAAAAATCTTAAATGTAACTCGCGATGTCACCCGGGGAGATCATGCAAAAATTACTAAGTCGCCTTCATTCAACCTTGAGATATCCTTCATTGACTTTTATCTCTTTTATTGATCATTCATTGAATTTATTTGTTTATTGTCTTAAATTGCAATTCTTGAAACTGTCTCTTTATCGACCGTAATATATGCTAACGTAAGTCTCTAACAATATGAACAATGTTAACATTACGCAAATTTTGTTAAAGCAATTCACATTGGGTACAACTGAGCTGCATAATGTAAACATCAGGCAGTTTTTTGCCTAATATTGACAATTTGTAGACATTAAGCAAATAGCTTGCCTAATGTCAGCATTAGGCAATTTTCTGCCTAATGTGTACATTAAGCAATTATCCACATTGAGCGTAACATATATATATATATATATATATATATATATATATATATATATATATATATATCTATATATATATATATATATATATATATATATATATATATAGTATGGCGCCCATGGCGCCCAGGAATGATACCCCCCCCAGATCTCAGTGAAGCTTTGAACGGGCGCCATTTAGGTCCTGAGGGGCGCCCCCTCTCCGCCCCTTTCACCCCCCCCCTGGATCCGCCACTGTGACACACACACACACACACACACACACACACACACACACACTCACGCGCTCGCGCGCGCACGGCTTCAAGGCTTCACGGTCTGACAGGGCAGCGGTTCGAGCCCGCTCAGGCCAGATTCTTTCCGTTGACTAGGAGTGGTTACTGTCCCCCCTTGAGTAAGGGGGATGGGGTGTGTGGTGTGTGAGGTCCTGGCAGTACCCATAGATCAACGATAATGAGCACTTGTTCATATCGGGAGGGTACTTGCTGGCGATTACGTGTCCAACACGTGATCAGGCCGTGGTGAATTACACACACACACACACACACACACGGCGCAGTACTGGGCACGAGCCGTGCTCTAAAGGCTCCTGCCAAAACGGATCTGCAGCAGTCCATTACAGCATTAGTCAGCCGTGTTGCACAAAAGGACAAATGCTCTTATATCTATTGTTGAGTTGTCATGAAGGAAATGAGTGTTTTCCATTGTCGGGCCATTCAGGTACGCTGAAATTAATGTGAAGTGAATTGGGGGGCTATTTAGTGTAAAGAGGTTAGCAGTTTTTTTTTTTTGTTGTTGTTGTTTTCTCCAAAAGAGAGGGATTTACATAAATTTACATAGATATTCAGACCACATACATCCTATGGTCCAGACTAGGTGGTCTGTCCTTTATCCTAAATGAATTATATTGCATCAAATCCCATAAAGACTTTGCATTTATACTTTAGTTTATAAATGAATAAATTGTAGGTATTATACTGAACCACTGATTAAGAAGGTATTTACCTCTTAGTATTTACCTATTTGTAGTATACAGGGCTTGAGCTCAAGCTCGAACAGTCCTGTCTCCCAATCTATATTTGTCCAACTTTTCTTACATTATATAGACACTGCGCCCTCCTCAACAATGTCTCTGTTCAGTCCATTCCATGTATCCACACTCCTGTATGGAAAACTGTGCTTCTTTATGTCTTCCGTGTCCTCTTGCTTGCCTCCTTCCTTTCATCTCGATTAAATAATTTATATCCTACACGTCTATTCCACTTGTATTCCTGTACAACTCCCCAGGCCTCCTCTTTCTCTTCTTTCTTCGAGTTTTGGTAGGCCCAGTTCCTACAGTAGTCTCGTATGACAGACATGGTGGTACCATCTTATTAGTTGCTATTCTTTGAACCCTCTTAGAGTTTCCGTATATCATTTTTCTTGTCTGGTGACCAAAAACCGCTGCATACTCTAACCTTGGTCTAATCAATGTTGTTATTATTATCTTCATCATGTCTTCATCTATATACATATATTTAAAGTAGTGGAATGCCACTCTAATATTTTACAACAATTTAACTACATGTTTCTCCGAATATCTTATTTATGTGCTTCTCAGGTGTCGGTGTATTTTGCATTATGATGCCTAAATCTTTTTCCTATTTCACTGAAACTTATCCTCGCGCGAAATGCCATCAAGATGTTGCGCCTCTGCCTTGGCGAACATTTGAAGATGGAGGAAGTTCAGGCGGGATCGAGCTTATTCCAACCTCGTAGAACAACGTAAGTGGGGAAACTCGGTGGTCTGAGGTTTGTAGTTTACATTTACCTTTTTGTGCCATTATTTATGTGTTCACGATCGACGTGATATCGATCATAAACATGTGGACTCTTCCGCATTATTATAACTTCTTTGTTGCTCACATTGAACCCCTGCATAATATTTATACTAAATAGGGCCTATTCCTCGTATGGCGTGGAGACCAAAACTGTAGGCTACCGTCTCTTTACCTTGGCTACCGTGTACTTTAATGAGTGAGGTCTAACTAAACTATTGTACAGTAGGCTACATCTAGACGTCCCCGGTTTCCGGGGACAGTCCCCGTTTTCAGTGAACTGTCCCCGGCTACTGCTGTCCCCGGAAAAGTCCCCGGTTTTCACTGTGACTGAAAGATCCGAAATTCGAATAAAGGAAAAAATGAAAAAAAAAAAAATAAATAAAAAATGTTGACCAAACTATACGTATAACTGCGCACCGTACTACTCGCACTGTACAGTGCTAAGGTACTACAGTGTACAGTGTATATAACTAAGGAAATGATAAACAGCTAGCGCAACATGCGGTTCGCTCTATTTGGCTACAATGCGCGGCGCGGTTCTGTTTTTAGTTCCAACTTGAAGACTGCTATATGGTATCTCGATCCGGTTGGGTCAGACCAAATTAAAATGAAACAGGCTTTTTGGAGGCTTTGCCTGGTCAGAGGATCGATCGAGTTATAACTCGATATAACCATCGGTCTGTCAGCAAATTTTGTTGTAACACTGAGTCCATCTGTGATGTCGTCATGTATTGATGCTTATGAACAATTAAGTAGCCCTGGCCCCAAAACAGAGCATTATTAATTTTGACGGCCAAGTGACTGCCACTCACTGTGGGGCGCCCTGCTAACGGATATGCTGACACTCGAGCCCTTTTGATTGCGGGAGGAGGCCTTTGTAGGCTCCTTTTCATTTAAGTCTAGACTGTAAAAAAAAAAAAAAAAAAAATGTGGGGACCCTTAGGAAACCCCAAGCAATTTTTAAGACAAGCAATTTTTTAAAGTTTAGCTACATTGCATTTTCTTCTTTTCACGATCCATATATTCCCTTGGAGTTCTGTGGGTAGCTCAGAGGCTCTCTATAGGGGCAGTGCCCCCGCCAACCCCCACCCGCAATAGCTACGTATATATGCCACTGGTATAGTCCTTTGCAAGAGTTATTAGTTTTTCCATGTCTCTGAAAAATTGAAAGTGGCTCTGCACCAGACAATTAAGATTCTTTCTCCACAGCCTGTCGTTTACTTGCAAAAAGAAACAAAGGCATGTATACGTAGGTAGGTACATCCTGCCTGCTGTTGTGAGGACTTCATTAGACGTCAACAAGCATGACTCAGTGGAGCGCGTGACGCCGCGGCACACAGCTGAGCTGAGCTGAGCCAGTGAGGTGACAGCCGTGTTGCTGCGTGGCCAGCCCAGTGTACGCCGCCTATCCCTAAAGCTTGCAGGGACTCGTTGCCAGTGTGTGTGTGTGTGCATACGTACAGTGACAGCCCCACGGAGGCGCCATGGCAGCGTCTGCCGCCCGTGCCGTGCTGTGGACATTAGCACTGCTGCCGTGCCTGGTTGGCGCCGCGGCGGGCAGTGAGAGGCACGGCCTGCCAGCCCGGCACATCACCGTCAGGAGGCAGCAGAGGGCCGGGCCCCTGCTGCTAAAGGTAGCCGAGGAGGGCCCTGCTGGGAGGGGCGAGTACGCCTTCCAGGGCCACAGTGGTCATGCCCGGGCCAGGAGGAGCCTTGACGCGGGCACGGCCGCCCCCATAGTGAATGTGGTGAGTTACTGGGGTGCGTGTGTCATGCAGCCAGGGCGTGCTGCCCCGCACCACAATACACAAAAAAATAAGCAGTTGTTTTCCTGGAGTCAGTTCTCCTGTTTAGTCTCAGGTAAACACAGGTGACTCAGCGATTCTAGATGATTAAAACATCAAACAAACATTGGTGATTTCGGTGACTACGTTGTGTAAATTGTGCTATGCAAAATTTATTGTACAGACCGGCGTGGAGCAATAATTGTCAAGAACAACCCTGATTTCTCAAACAAAGAACAATTAGTGTTGCAGTTTTCCCAGTTAGTGTCAAGCAAACACAGGCGACTAGTTGCCAGCTGTACAGGGGGATGGAGGTGTGGTCTGAGGTAATTGTGGAAAGTCTGATTCCACCAGGTAATGTAACTGTGTTTAAGCTGCCCAATCAGAGCTTGATTACCCTCTACTTATTCTCTTTCCAGCGTTATATGACACCATTAGATTTCCTCGAATGGAAAAAGTTCTCTATTCATTCATTCATCAGGCGGGCCTAAAACAGAACCTTGAGGAACCCCACTGGTAACATTACCCCAATCTGAATGGGGTAATGTTACCAGTGGGGTTCCTCAAGGTTCTGTTTTAGGCCCACTTTTATTCATTATCTACATCAGTGACATAGACAATGGGATAACTAGTGACATAGGTAAATTTGCGGATGACACCAAAATAGGACGCACTATTAGGACAGGGGAGGATGTTAGAGCACTGCAGGAGGATCTCAACAAACTGTCAGCTTGGTCAGAGAAATGGCATATGAATTTTAACATCACCAAGTGTAGTGTACCAAGTGTAGGAACACGCAACCCATTACACGGGTATAGTTTAGACTCCACAGTGATAAGCAGATCAGAGTGTGAAAGGGATTTGGGAGTGTTAGTGAACTCTGACCTAAAACTGAGGAAGCAATGTATTAGTGTGAGGAATAGGGCTAACAGGGTATTAGGCTTTATTAACAGGACGGTAACCAACAAAAGTGTAGAGGTCCTCTTCAGACTATTTTGCATTAGTTAGGCCACACTTAGATTACTCTGTCCAGTTTTGGTGCCCACACTACAGAATGGACATCAACTAGAATCAGTTCAGAGGAGGAT
Organism: Eriocheir sinensis; assembly: GCF_024679095.1. Lineage (NCBI taxonomy): Eukaryota > Metazoa > Arthropoda > Malacostraca > Decapoda > Varunidae > Eriocheir > Eriocheir sinensis. Next base: position 775,232 of record NC_066557.1, read on the forward strand.
GACCAAGATGATTCAGGGACTGAGGAACCTCCCATATCAAGATAGGCTGAAACATCTCGACTTACATTCGCTAGAAAGACGAAGTGCAGGGAGATCTGATAGAAGTATTCAAGTGTGTCATGGGTTACAACAAAGGCAATATAAGTAAAGTACTGAGAATAAGCCAGCAGGATAGAACACGCAGTAATAGATTTAAATTAGAAAAGTATAGATTTAGGAGGGAAATAGGCAGGCATTGGTTTAGTAATAGGGTGGTGTGGGAATGGAATAAACTCAGCAACCACAGTGTGAGTGCAGGGACGATAGCTTGTTTTAAGAGTAGACTTGATTGCTACATGGACGAGGATGACAGGTGGTAGTGTAGTGCAGCGACTAAGCCGGTCGAATGAGAATCGAAGCAAAATTCAGAAAGGCTATCAAAGGATTCATTGGAGAAGATGACTCTGATTAGTGAGGTGTGGGTACAGGAAGGTAACAGGGTACTGAAGTGTACACCCGTACCGAAGGTAAACGAGGATCAAGCCTCTACCTGTAACCCCTGAAACTACATCTCACCCATAGTGAGTAGTGGGGGTATTCTGGAGCTGCCCTGTGTAGGCCACTCAGCCTCTTGCAGTCTCCCTATGTTCTTATGTTCTTCTTATGTTCTTTGATGCCTGAATGAATGAATAGAGGAAAAAGTTCTCTATGACTGATATTCAAGAAAGGCTATCGCTAGGATCTAATGATGTACAAACTCATTTCTTTATGTTACCGTTACCGTTACCATTGATGAGGTTTCAGGCCCTGGTCCGCCGCCGTAGCAGCGCTCCACAGGGCCGCTAACATTATGACAGTAATATTAGCACCTAAAGTTGTCCTCAATCCTCATATTTGTTAAGTCGTAGGATTTAGTGAATAAGTGAGTCTTCAGCGCTTTCTTGAAGATTGCCAGACTGTCACTGTTCTTATTATCCCTGGGTAACTCATTATAGAGCCGCGGGGCACTCTTCTCAAATGCTCTGAAACCCAGTGTGTGTGGAAACAGTGGACTATTCTAGCAAGGTTCATCTATGATTCTGCTTAGTCCAACAACTTATTTGACAAAGACCATTATGGTGTCAAACCCAGCAGATCTATTGACCCTTACAACCAGGCTACCATTTGACTGGATCAAAGCTTTAATGTTATTATATTTTTTACTCACCTGGTTTACTCACCTGGTTGGCTACCCCATGCAGAGTAAAACTGATCAGGCTCAGTAGCCACAACCTTATATGTGGGTACTAGCCCAGGACTGCTGGCACACCAGCCCATCAATGAAAGTTATGCCAAAAAACAACAACTCTAGTAGTGGGCAGAAATGTGTGCCATATGCAGATTATTATAGCAACTAAGTAAACGAATATAACCCTTATCAATCCATGAAGGAGAAGAGAGCCTCCCCCAGAGAGTAGTGAAGACCTCTTTTGAACAAATCAATGGTGACTGCACTGAGAGTCCGTCATAAGGTTTCAGTGGTTGATAGTACACCTAATGTTAAAATATTTATGCCTGCATTCAGTTGATAGATGGGGCTTGGCAACCTTTTATCTGTGGCCCCTGGTAGAAGTGACCTGGAGAATAGTATAAATAAGTTGAAGGGAGCCATGGAAGATTCTCCTATATTTTATTTGGTCCGCTCTAAGGAGTCTGCCCTGCACAGAGTATAGATTGAGGGACTTGAGCCGGTCAGCATAGCTTAAGTTGAAGAGGCTGTCTATTTGCTTGGTCTAGCACAGGCATCTTTACTTGAAGTGTAGGCCTTTAATTCTTTAGGCTGGGACCTCATTAATTTGAGAGAAAAAGGGTTTTTGGCTCTGCTCGCAATTTATTTTATTCTGAGATTTCTGTTTTCTTTAATCTGAAATAAAAGGCCTTTTTTTTGCCTGCTTTTATTTACTTTTTATTAAAAAAGAGCTAGCTGTGCTCTAGCCAAAAATTTCATTTCTGCAAAAAAATATACATAAATACTGTTGAATCCATATGAAAATGTGGACCTTTTACTTGGGGGAAATTTTAAGAACTGGACCTCAGTGACTTTTAATTGAATACCCCTGGTCTAGCAGCACTGCACAGATTCCAGAAGTCTCAGGTCACCCAAGTAGCCAGTGTTCCAGACAGTGTATCCAAATTCGAGAAGAGGTTTGATGTGGGTTTTGTAGACAGTCATCATGAAGTCAGATGAGCGGCATCTGGTAGTGCGAAAAAGGTTGTTAGCCAGTCCAGCTGCTTTATTGACACTCTTTTCTATATGGGCATGGAACTTCAGTGAGCTGTCCACCAGGATTCCCAAGTCCTTCTGGCAATCCCCTTTGGATAAGTCCTGGGAGTTTAGAGTGTAGTTTTGGAGAGAGCCCACAGCAGCCCAGTTATATATATTAGGATTTTTACAACGGGTCTTCATGGTGCAGTGGTTAGCATACATAACTACAAATTTACAGTCTTGGGTTTGAATCTTGGCCTTGGCAGTTGATGGACCCCACCCAGCTGTTCATCTTTCCTTTTGGGATGGTCTTTTAATGGGTACTCGGAGAAACCTGTAGAAGGTAAACTGTGGTAACCCAGATGTTGCACTGGCCCTATGTCCTGAGTTAATTGGATGAGCACGCTTGTGATCCACGTGGTGTCGTCTGCTAATGTAAGGGTGGTTGCTCGCGGTCACCCGTGGTACAGTTGGACAAACCTTTAGCTTCTGGTAGTTTTCTGTGTGTTATGGTATAATCTGCTAACTCTTTCTGTTATATATCATCAAATCACTAACATCATGATTGACTTTTCAATGCCTATTGAATGTAAACTGCCACCACAATCGCAAAATAGCTCGCAGAGAGGTTCAACTAGCTTACTGCTTCCATATTTCCCTCACTGCTCACAAAGACCACAAGCGGACAAAAAAGAACAAATCCAGGCAAATTAACACTTTTAATGCTGTGTATTCCCACAGCACGCATGCGTGGTGGACAGCAGAATGACTAATTTCAGCGGGAAGATATTTTTTGCAACACCGGCCAGTGTATAGTGGACCTTCTTCTTTTGACCTGTAATGCTTTGTATCGCTTCTTAGGTCCTCCTTTTCCACATTTTTATACTTCACAACATGCACTTAGGGACACTCACAGTCATTTTGTTTGTATTGATCGTTACCAATGGCAGCGATCGCCGCTCTAGTATTTCCACGTGAAACTGGCTGATGGGTAGTGATGTGATGTGATGGTGTCGGAGGTATTGCCTTTACAACGGCACCTCGTGGCGGCTGTGGGGTTAGCCTCGCCCTGCACCTTACCACACACTCTCAACACCTGTCACTTTCTCTGCAGACACCACTACCCCATAGGCCAATTTCACATGGAAAACTATAGCGTCGATCGCCGCGATTGGCAACGATCAAAACAAACAGTGACTGTGAAAGCGGCCCTTGTTTACTTCACTGTGCGCACTTATACACTTCACCCTGAACTTAGGTGTTTTTCTGTTCTTTTCTTTCCCTGATTTTGGTTTTCTATGCCCTTTTGCTATTTTCCACTGTTACTTTTCACCTTCGCTGACATGCATTACAGGTCAAAAGAAGAAGAAGAAGAGGAAAACATCACTGGGAGATCTACAATTTTCATAGACTTGAGAAAAATGTTTTTTGGACTGTGGTTCCACAGCACGGGGTGTTCTCTTATCTTGTTAATCAAGTAGTAAGCAAAGCAGCTCTGCCAGTCCATTTTACGAGTCTCTTGGTGGGCCATCTTCCACTGCTCCTCACTACTCAGCCACGGTCGTCGTCTGTTTGTTTACATGCAGCCGTTCGGTACCCATGTACCCGCGCTCGTACTCAAACCGTTTTCCATTCCTACGGACAACCAACAACTCGCTCCCGGTTGGGCATACGGGCAACAGCAGTTGCCCATAGCCCCAATGGTTGGACACCGCCTTTTAAGGCAGCACTCATGACGCCAACGGTAGGTAGACATGACCCGAACATGTCAAAGGAGCGCGAAACTCGTGGCGGTAATGCGTGAAAGTCGTGATGGTAAGAATTTAGGACTAAGTGCTAAACTCGAGGATCGTGAAACTCAGATAGCGTGAAACTCGAGAGGGTACTGTAGTGACTACCGCTACTGTAGTACCGTACACCGCGTACTGCACTGGGAAAGAAGAAAATGGGAATGCACCACTACAACCGCACTTCTCCGGAAAAAGTACCGCAACCGCACTACTGATTTTTCAGTACCGCGCCCATCTCTGCTTCTTGAGTAATTCTTTGACCTTAATCTCTCATTATTATTTTTTATTATTTTAGTTTTTTATTTCTATTTGTTTATTTATTTTGTTATTCATTTATTCTTTGGGTGTAACAACAATAATAATAATAATAATAATAATAAATATTGGTTTATTGAGGGGAAAGGCAACCTTGTGGCTGAAACTATACAAACATACATAGCACAAACATTCAAAATATAAGAACAAACAAACGAACAGGTGGAACAGCCTATGGGAAAACTGGGGGCAGCATGTATTGTAAAGTGCAGACAAGCAAATGTCACTCAAGTGCAGGAAGGATGTGATGGTATTCACTATGTTGTGTGTGTATTTACCTATTTGTAGTCTACAGGGCCCAAGCTAAGCTCTAATAGTCCCGTCTCCATATCTACATTTATCCAGCCTTTCCTTCATTTGTTGGACACTTTGCCTCCACCTTCCCGCAAGTTGTTCCATGTGTTAACACTTCGATGTGGAAAACTATACTTTTTTAAGTCACTCAAACAGGTTCAGTTTCTTCCTATGTCCTATCATCCCCTGCGTTCTCGCAGTTAAGAAGAGATTATCCCTGTCCACCTCATCAAACTTATTTACCAACTTATACAACGTGATCAGATCTCTCTCCCTCCTTTGTTCCAGTGTCGTCAAGTCCATCTTCTTCAATCTGTTTTCATACATCATATTCAAGAGTTCTGGGACCATTTTAGTTGCAATTTTCTGTATCCTTTCCAGCTTTCTGATATTTTTCTTTTTGTGAGGCGACCACATAACTGCAGCATATTCAAGCTTTGGTCTTATCATGTTGTTATTATTTGTATCATTTCTTTGTCCATGAAATGGAATGATACCCTTATATTTTGCATCATCCTTTAATTTCTCCAAACGGTTTGTTTTTGTGCTTTTCTGGGGATAGTGTGTCTTGCATCGTTACTCCCAAATCATTTGCTTCATGTACCACATTCAAGTTTTCTTCTCCCATCCTGTATGTTTTCCTTGGTCTATTTTTACTTTTCCCCATTTCCATAACATGGCACTTGTTTGCATTAAATTCCATCTCCCATAACTGGCTCCATCTATACACTCTGTCCAGGTCTTTTTGCAGCTCCTCACAATCTTCCTCTGTCCTCACTTTTCTTATTAACTTTGAATCATCTGCAAAAAGGCTCATATAACTTTTTATACCTTTTGGAATATCATTTATATATATTATGAACATTATTGGTCCAAGAACTGAGCCTTGGGGAACTCCACTCTCTACTCTCCGCCAATTTGATTTTTCCTCTCTAATCACTGTCCTCATTTCTCTTCCCATTAAGTAATCCTTCATCCACTCAATAACCTTTCTACCCATTCCTCCCCACTGCTGTAGTTTCCAGATTAAACTTTTGTGTGGAGCCTTGTCAAAAGTTTTTTTCAAATCGAGATATACACAATCTGCCCACCCTTCTCTCTCTTGCACCACGTCTATTGCTCTTGAGTAGAAACATAGTAAGTTAGTGACACGATTTCCCTTTTCTAAATCCAAATTGCCCTTCATTTATCATGTTTTCCTTTTCTAAATGTTCAACCCATTGTTTTTTATTATACTTTCACAAATCTTGCACATTACACTTCTCAAAGAAACTGGTCTATAATTTAGTTCTGGAACCATTTTCATTGCCATCCTTTGTATTCTTTCTAGTTTTTTTGTGTGTTTCTTCTTGTGGGGAGACCACACAGTTTCCGCATATTCCAATTTTGGTCTAATCATAGTGGTTATTATCTTTTTCATCATATCCTTATCCATGTAGTGGAATGCTATTCCTATATTTCTTACCATTCTATACATATCACCGAATATCCTATTTACATGACACTCAGACTGTTGATTATCTTGTATTGTCACTCCCAGAACTCTCTCTTCTTGAACTTTTAATATTTCTCTATCTCCCATTCTATATGTCCATTTTGGTCTCCCTTCACTCTTTCCCATTTCCATTACTACATGATATTTCTTCACATTGAACTTCATCTCCCATTTCATACTCCAGTCCCAAATCTTATTTAGGTCCTCTTGTAGAATTTCAGTCTTTACTGTTTCTTATATGTCTCAGCAATTTTGCATCGTCTGCAAACAGGCTCATGTAACTGCTTATTTTCTCCAGCATATCATTTATATATGCTAGGAAAAGTATTGGTGCCAATACCGATCCTTGAGGCACTCCACTATCTACAATTCTCCATTCCGATTTCATGTCCTTTGCCACTGTTCTCATCTCTCTTCCCCTTAAGTAACTTTCCATCCAGTTCTTCATTTTCTCTTTCAATCCTCCTCTATTTTTCAGCTTCCATAATAGTTTTGTATGTGGAACTTTATTAAAAGCCTTCTTCATGTCCAAATACACGCAATCTACCCATCCATCCCTCTCCTGTGTTATGTCTGTCACTCTTGAGTAAAAGCTCAGCAAGTTTGTTACAAATGAATGCCCTTTTCTAAAACCATACTTTTTATCTGTAATTATATTGTGTTGTTCTAGAAATTTCATCCATTGTTTCTTTATCACTTTCTTGCATATTTTACAAACTATACTGGTCAATGATACAGGTCTGTAGTTCAGAGGTTCTTCCTTTTTCCCACTTTTATATATAGGGACCACCTCAGCCCTCCGCCACTACTTTGGTACTTTGCCAGTTGATATTGAGCACTTTATGATATCATATACGTACCAGTCCAACCAGCTGATTTCTACATTCTTTCAGTCTAAAACCTGTGTGTGTGTGTGTGTGTGTGTGTGTGTGTGTGTATTTATTTACCTAATTGTAGTTTTACAGGTCCTGGGCTTTACACTCGTGTGGTCCCGTCTCCATATCTGCATTTATCCAACTTTTCTTTAAAGCTTTGCACACTCCTTGCTGATACTACATCCTCACTTAGTCTGTTCCAAACCTCTAGATTTCTTTGTGGGAAGCTATATTTCTTTATGTCTCTCAAACATCTTCCCTTCCTCAATTTTATACTACAGTCATCCCCGGTATTTCGTTCCGGACTTTCAAATATGCCGAAAACAAACCAATAACGGGACTATAACCCTATGGGAAAATATGCATTTGGGGAAGTCACCTCTGACACGTCATATAAAACATGTTTTTTTCGTTCCCAAAAGTAGCCCAATTTGCGATAAGTAGCCCAATCTGGCAACACTGCAGTGTGGCGGCGCGTGAATTTTTTTTTTTTAGGATAATGTTGCTATGAGAAAATCTCGACCAATAGCAGTCGTCCCTGAGTGAGCTGCTGGCCAATAGGAAAGCATGTCGTCACAGTCTAACCGTGACGTCACTCAGGAGCAACCTAAAGGCGGTGTCACACTAGCACTTTTTCCGTCAACTTTTTCCGTTTTTCTGAAAATCGTCGATATCTTGGCTGTGGCCTGTCACACACAAACGGTGTTTCGTCTGAAACTTTCCGTCGGGCCAGACCATGGGAATGTAAACAAACATGGAGTCCACGCTGCAAAGATACGCTGCTCTGAACCTAATACTGTGTATTGTGAGACTTAGGTTGGCTCGTCAAAAGAGAAGAGTGTACCACAGGCTGTTAAAAGAGCTGAGTTTAGAGGATCATGAGACTCAGGTTGGACAAGAGCTACTGGCTTGTCCAACCTGCTCATCAGATCTGTGGTACTGGCCCAGTACCACAGACTTCTGGAGTTAGTGACACCTCTCATTGCCAGAAGTGACACCAGGATGAGGAAGGCTGTCACTGCAGGAGAGCGTTGAGACAGGTTGAAGAAGCTGAAAGTCTCGGTCTTGGTCTTGGAAATGTAAACAAAGGGAAAAGTGCTAGTGTGACACCGCCTCCCGGCCCATTGCCCCTCCTTGACACCGCCTTAACGCCATTGCCCCCCTCTCTCTTCTCTCCTTCCCCTCCTCTCTGCCTCCTCCCTCCCTCCTCTCTGCCTTCCTCCTCCTCTCTCCTTCCCCCTCCTCTCTGCCTCCCTCCTCCTCTCTGCCTTCCTATTTAGCGTCAATGCATCCAGACACATGACTGGGGGGCAGATAAGCTGGGGGGGGAATTAGTTGAGTGACCACGAATCCGAACCATGGGTGAGACCGCGAATGGCAGGGGGTGACTGTATGTCCTCCTGTGTTCCTGGTGGTAATTCCTTCTTTTAGTAGTAACTCCTCGTTGTCTACTTCTTCCGTTTTGTTCAATAACTTATAGATTTGTATTAGGTCTCCCCTTTCTCTTCTTTGTTCTAGTGTTAGTTAGTCCATTTCCTTTAGTCTTTCCTCATATGTTAATCCCTCCAGCTCTGGAACCATTTTTGTTGCCATCCTTTGTATTCTTTCTAGTTTCTTTATGTGGTGTTTCTTCTTATGGGGAGACCACACTGCCTCCGCATATTTCAATTTTGGTCCGATCATAGTGGTAATTAATTTTTTCATCATATCCTTATCCATGTAGTGGAATGCTATTCCTATATTTCTCACCATGTTATACGTATCACCGAACATCCGATTTATATGACTCTCTGGCTGATTATTATCTTGCATTATTACTCCCAGATCTCTCTCTTCGTGTACTTTCTTTAATGTTTCACCATCTCCCATTTTATATGTCCATTTTGGTCTTGCTTCACTTTCTCCCATTTCCATAACATGACATTTCTTCACATTGAATTTCATCTCCCATTCCATACTCCATTTCCAAATCTTGTTTAGGTCTTCTTGCAGAATTTCGCAGTCTTTACTGTTTCTTATATGTCTTAGCAGTTTAGCATCGTCTGCAAACAAGCTCATATAGCTATTTACTCCCTCAGTTATGTCATTTATATTTACTAGGAAAAGTATTGGTGCCAATACCAATCCCCAAGGCACCCCACTTTATACAGTTCTCCATTCCAATTTTATGTCTTTAACCACTGTTCTCATCTCTCTTCCCCTTAGGTAGCTTTCCATTCAGTTTTTCATTTTCCCTTTCAATCCTCCTTTATTTTCTAGTTTCCATAGCAGTCTTGTATGTGGAACTTTGTCGAACCCCTTCTTTAGGTCCAGATAAACGCAATCAACCCATCTGTCCTTTTCCTGTATTTTATCTGTCACTCTTGAGTAAAAGCTCAGTAAGTTTGTCACGCATGAGTGCCCTTTTCTGAATCCATACTGTTTACTTGTGATTAAATTATGCTCTTCTAGAAATCTCGTCCATTGTTTCTTTATCACTTTCTCACATATTTTACATACTACACTGGTCAATGATACAGGTCTGTAGTTCAAGGGTTCTTCCTTCCTTCCACTTTTATATGTAGGGACCACTTCGGCCCTCCACCACTCCTTAGGCACTGTACCTGTTATTGAGCATTTAATGATGTCATATATCGGTCCAACCAACTCATTTCTACAATCTTTCAATATATTCCCTGAGACTCCATCCGGTCCTACCACTTTCCTCTCTTCCAGCTCCCTCAACAATTTATATATCTCCTCTTTATTTACTGAGACTTCTTCCATATGAACATTTATCTTGTTTTCTTGTGGCTCTTTAAATATGGATTATTTAGTAAGAACTTGCTGGAACTCTTTGTTTAGTAACTCCGCCATGCCTTTAGGATCATCGATTTTCACATTTTCATCGCTCAGTCTTTCAATTGTTTCTCTTGGTTTAATCTTTCCATTTATGAGTCTATAAAATAGTTTAGGTTGTTCCTTGCACTTTTCCACAATATCCTTTTCATATCCCTTTTCTTCTTCCTTCCTTATTTTCACGTATTCGTTTCTCGCTACCTTAAAATCTTCTTTGTTTCTTTGGTTTTTATTTCTTTTTAATCTTTTCCATGCTTTGTCTCTTTTTTCTTTTGCCTTAGCACATTTTGCATTAAACCAGTCCTTTTTTCCCTTTTCTTTAGGTCTGTATTCAGGTACAAACTTCGTAACACCTGTTTTATATGCCTCCATGTGTGTGTGTATGTGTGTGTGTGTTCATTCACTTTATAATGTGCACTGTTAAGTGTTTTAACATTTTGGTTGTTTCAGTCCCACCTGAATGACAGCCACCAGCAAGTCATGATCCAGTGGACGGGTGAGGGCAGCCCTGTGATAATCTGCCTGATGCGGGATGCACTCCAGAACATCAGCCGTTACTCCAGCATGTTTATTTCTGAAGACTACGGGAGTACCTACAAGAATATATCCCACAAATTCCAATTAGATAATGGACAGCAAGCCATAATAAGCACATTCTACAATAATAAGGTTTTCCACTCCAGGGTAAGGTCTTTTTACCTTTCATATGTTCCTTTACACCTAAATTCTTGCTACTGGTTAGGAAGCAAGCTATATTAACCCTTTCAATACAGTGATGCAGACGTCTGCGTCACAGTATGGAAAGGGTTAAGAGGAAATGGAAGAGGATTAATCCTCTTCTAAACCTCTTAATCCCCTTCTAAACCTCTTAATCCTCTTCCATTTCCTCTTAACCCAGTAGCAGTGACAGGCCAAATTTGTGGCTTCACCGTGTAGCAGCGACGGGCCAAATATGTGCCATGATATAAACCCCCCAAAATAGATGATACATAATCTGATCACAAATGCTTTGATATATATTATGAAATGGTTTGTGTGAGGGGTGTTTTTTTCTCATTTTTCTCGCTTGGAGGGACCATTAAGAAACATGATCCCCGCTGCTACCGGGTTAAGAGGTTTAGAAGAGGATTAAGAGGTTTAGAAGAGGATTAACCCTTTCCATACGTTGATGGTGACATCGGTGTCACCGTACTGAAAGGGTTAAGCTATTATAACAAGGTATTCTTACTGTGCATTCCTCTACACTTAGGTTTACTGGTTGGTTATAGTTAAATACCTTGCTGTCAGTGAGGGAAAATATTATTATGCTATTGAAAAACATTTAAAATGTCATTCCTCCACTCCGAATTTTCACCATTTATTCACACTGCGTATCCCTTCTTTCACTCACAAATACAGCTCACATTCATAAAAGTTTAATTTCCCTCCTTTACTGAATGCTTTTTGTAGGGAGGGGCACGAGTTTTACATCTTAGCCTTTGAATCCAGTAAATGAAGAGTGGATGACTGATTGGCATCATGAAATATATTAAATGTTGAGATGTTGATCCAGTGGTTGCAAATATATAAAAAAATTAGGACTAACAATAATGGTTTCATTTTGGATAGATTTGAGCTGAGGAAGGAGATAGACCAGAGCTGGTTTACTGTAGGTAGTGGGTGAATGGAGTAAATTACACTAATATGTAGTTAATTGACAAACAATTAAAAGCTTCAAATGGAAGTTAGATTATGGATGGGAAGAGCGAATGGTGAAAAACTTGTTCTCAGGAGCTGTGTGTAGGAGGCTGACTAGCCTCTTATAATCTTCTTATATTATTGTGTAAGTGCTGAACCAATGTTCACATGCATTCTGAGATCTGTTTAAGCCAGGCAAATGGCTAGAAGAATTTTCATTCTTTAACTCATGTAAAAGTCAATTTTTTTGTCAACTTTAGGGAGTTGGCTTTTACATGGATACTTCTCTTCTAGAGGATTACATTTATTCCTCAGTCAAACATATCATAGTCTTGGGGGTTGAATTTAATATGAAAAATTGACTTCTATATGAGCCCATGTGATGTAATGAATGTTGCGACCTCTTTTTTTCATTGGAGGAATAATTTCCATTTGACTTAGACATAGAACTATGAATATATATTTCTTTAATATGTGATATTTTGTTCCAGTTTGTGTTTACAGATGTCCTCAGTAATTACATATTTGTAAGCAAAGACCGCGGACAGACGATAGTTCCACACCAAGTTTTTTTCACACCGTCAGAAGTTATGTTCCACCCAACTGACGCTGAAGTGTTGCTCATCCACGACACTGAAGACCCAGAACGTAAGGTGAGCGCTTTCTTTTAATATGTTTATTTTTCAGTACGATACATATCTTGGAAGGGAACTTCATTGACTAAGAAACAGATGAAGACTAAACCTTATCCTAATGACAGGCAGGACTGTGCATGGTAAAACTAAAAGATCGTTGAAAGGGTGACACAGTATTGGGTTAAGTGCAGATATTTGACAGGTAATTATATCAATATGAGAATAAAAAACAAACAAACAAAAAATCAAGTTTATCCTAGTGCTATGCTGTTTAGATACATAATACAGTCAAACCTTGGTTTAGGAGTGCCTTTGTTTACGAATGTTTTGATTTACGAGCAAAATAAATCACAAATATATGCCTTGGTTTATGAGCGGCGACTTGGTATACGAGCATCCTTTTTTTATTTTTTTTTATTTGTCGCCACTTAACGGTGGAGACACGTGCTATATGGAGGCCGTCGGGGTCAAGAGCGTACGTCCCTCCGAGGAGGGATCACAAGCCCTTGTCGGGGAGGATGCCGATAGACCGACTCTATCGGCTAATGTCAGCCTAGCTGACCAAGTTGGTCTTTCATCGAGGACTGGCGTGGTTTTTTTTATAAGTCGAAGACTTGAGCGTGGGTTCCCGTTGTTTGCCACAAGACGAGAGTGCTGAAAGCAGTAAACAATGGGAATAGAGTCTCAGTTAGGACTGCCACCTTGACCTAAAAAAAAAATAAAGAACGCAACATCCCATTTTTCAACGCAGAACGAATTCGTAATATAAAGAACGGATGGAAACCCTAAGACTTCTCTTGCCTGCCATGACTGACAGCCGCTGCTGGTGAAGGCAGGAGGAAGGGGGGAGGGAGTTTATGATGTGTATTTTTCACGTCTTTCAGGTCGACCCTTGACAAACATAATTTTATGGATTGGTTTTGTGGTTCACCGAAGAATATGCTCACTACAGTTTCAAAATACAAAATCTTATCTGATAGCCAAATATGGAACAAATGGTGTTCTGTACTTTAAGGAAAGGGTGGCAAGCTGGCATCGCTAGTCTCTGTCCGCGTTGTAGACTCATAGAGATAACATCCGTGCGCTCGTGTCCAATTGCATTTCTGCTTTGGTTTTGCGATCTTAGTGTTTTCAGCACTACAATGTGCATTCTTTGTGCTTTAACAATGTGCCCAAGAAAGATGGTTAAAAGGGATGGTGCTGCAAAGAAGAAAACAGGAATGCTGGATACAATGATCGCAACAGGAATGGGGTGTGAGTCTTGGCGGCTTGTATGTCCTCTGGATGTGACTGACTCCCGATCACCCTCCATTGCGGACGATACGTCGAGTTAGCTTTAAGGTGGTGGTCGAACTTAGTTTCAGTGCCTCGAGAATAGGGAAACTACGGCTGCTAAACCCTGGTGCAAAGCCTACACCTAGAGCGTATCTAGCAGTTGCTGGAGTCTCCATAACAACCGTAATACATTCATTCGTGTTTTATATTATTTATTATTGCTATTTGTTAGTAAAATTACTTTAATTCTTGATAAAATGACATGAAAAATGATTTTTAGATAAATAATTTTTTTGAGATATGGGATGCAGTAATGAAATTTACATTAATTTCAATGGGGAATTTTTATTTATTTTTTTATTTATTTATTATCATTATTTTTTTTTTTTACGTCGCGGCCTATTGCGCTGGTAGGCTTATTTCTGGTGGGGCCTGATGGTCGGCCCAAGGCTTCTTTCCGGTGGGGCCTGATGGTCAGCCCAGCCCGTTCTGGCGCAGGCGAGTGTTTATAGTGGCGTCATCTTGCATTGGCTCATGCTGCCCTCCCGGAGCTCATCTTTAATCCTAGAATCTAGAGTCCAGGTTGATAGGTGGTCTTCTGGACAGCATGTGGGTAGTTTTAAGCCACTCGGTGGCAGCGGCTGAAAAATCCCAGCTTGGTGGCACCGGGCGGGGATTTAACTCGCGTCCTCCTGAACGCGGTATACCGTGGTATACTGTACAAGGGTTGATTGATATCTTAATATTTTCATCCTACTAGTTGTTATAATCTGTAGGAGCCTTCCATCTCCTGTGCACCTTCCTGCCCATGACTTAAATTCTTTCAGGAGTGGTATTAAAGCCTCTGAAGCTTATTTTATGATTCTTTTTCTGGGATCCTCCTCTGTCTGTCTTATTTGGTATCCATGTGTTGGTGGCCTCTTTATTCTCCACACTAGTTTTTAAGCCTTTGATCTGTTGCCTAAGCTAGAAAAGATAAATGAGTAAAAAAAATAATGCAGCAAGCAGTATGGATACCTAAGTAACATCATCATCATCATTTCGTTTAACGTCCGTTTTCACTCTTCCTGAGTATTTGGACGCTTTATGGCTCTCCTCCATTCTACTCTGTCTTCTGCCCAATGCTCATCCAATCCTATCAATGCCAAGTCTACCTGTATACACCTTCTCCATGATTTCCTAGGTCTACCAACTGGTCTCCTTCCTTCTACCTCCAATCTCTCCAAAACTCCTAGGACTGTATCTTCCCCTGCTCTCTTTACATGTCCAAACCATCGGAGTCTTTCCCTTCTGAGCACTGTTTCCAGGTCCTGTGCTCCACATGTGTTAGCTACATCTGCACTGGACACCCTGTCTTGCCACCTGATGCCTGCCATATATCACTTGCTCTCAATACCTCCATCAATTTTCCAGTTAGAGCCCATGTTTCTGCTCCATACAACATCACTGATCTAATACATGCTTGGTACACCCCTGCTCTGCTCTTTAGAGGGATGCTACGATTCACAAGTAAACTAGCCACCTCCCTCCACTTTAACCACGCTGCCGCCGCTCTCGCTCTCACTGTCCTCTCGACTCCCGCCTCACAGTCCAGAACATCTCCCAAATAACAGAAATGTTCTACCCCATCCAGCTTTCCTTCATTCACCTCTAGTTTTATCCCTCTCAGTTTCTTGTTCTTGCTGTCTCCTTACATGAGCTGGGCATGTAAAATTCTTCATTCTTCTTACATTTCTGAGGCCTGAGCATTTATGATGGCACCACTGCTTGCAACATGTGTTCAAGACAGAATTTACACCTACTCCCTTCCCACACCATCCACATGGATACTTTCCTGATTTAATCTTTTCTCTTGCTTCTTTTCCAGTCACCATGTACTTTGTTTTTTCCATATCAATTTTCAAACCTTTGTCCTCCATTCCTTCCTTTCATTTATTAAACTTTTCTTTCATTTCGTCTGCTGTTTTTGTACTTACTACCAAGTCATCTGCATACAGCTGATGTTCCCACCACTGTTTTCATTCTCGATTTTGTACCTTCATATAGTCCCATCACGGATTCAACCAATCTTTCTGGTACTCTTTGCCTTCTCAATGCCCATCTTATAATTTCCCTTGGTACTCTGTCAAATGCCTTCTCTAGATCTACAAAAACATGATACAATCTCCTCCTCTTCTCCATAAACCTTTCTTGAAGCCCTCTCATAGTATATATTGCTTCAGTTATTGATCTCCCAGGGCAAAAGCCAAACTGACAATTATTGATTCTTATTATCCTTCTCAGCCTCTTCTCCATTACTTTTTCATATACCTTCATGCCATGCTCCAGTAACCTTATCCCCCTATAGTTACCACATTTCTAAGCATCTCCTTTCCCTTTATAAATGGGTATAGTGTAGTTTCCTTTCCAGTCTTCTGGTATCCTGGATACCTAAGTAACATTTTTTTTTTTTTCAGTTGTGGATCAGTGAAGATTTTGGAGAAAATTGGAAGGTCATTGAACAGTTTGTGAAATCATTCTTTGCAAGTGAAATTACTTCACCACCAACTCTCTACATTGAAAGAGGGAAAGACACAGAGTCATCATCAGTACTTGCTTCTCAGGAGCTATTCCGGTAGGTTTGAGTAATTTGATCAACTCACTTAAGTGTATGCTTTTCCAGTTAAAAAATGCCCATCGTAAGAATATGGTATTACAGATTTTATGATTTCTAACAGAGTTTGGGTATTAGAGTCAAACCAGAAGCATCATCAACCAGCTCTAGTTTGCTGTGTTTAGCTTTTCTCATCAACCTGCTCTAGTTAGACTTGCTTGATGTATTGCAAACTTTCACAGTCCAGCTTGGGCAAGTACAATTTCTTTGTTGTGTGCTTAGGAAGTGTTTCATTTTTTGCCTGTACTCTTTTGAAAAAAATACCACAAGTCCTTACCTTTTGCGCTAAAGTAGTGTTCAGGGTGTGCTCCTCCTTCCTAATTAGTCGCCGCGCTGAAGCCGTGACCCATGAGGCTGTGACATTCGGTTCCTCTTAAGGATGCACCAGTCGAGTTGCGAGATTCACTTTAATGCATTGATATGTGACTATTTTACATTATTCACTTAAAGAAATCCACGCTATTGACTCCCAGCAAATGCAACACAGCCAGTGCACCACACCCTGCAGTGGGCATTTAAACCCCCTTGCTACAGGCATTTAAATTTGTGTAAAACTGAAAAAATAACTCCACCATTCGATACCGTTAGGCTGGGGTAGCTCACTTGTGTATATGGATTTTTAATTTTTTTCATGTTTATTAACTATATCAAATTTAGTATTATTATTAATTGTCCCCTTAACCTTCCTAACAATAACTCACCAAATTCATACATGCTTCCTCAATAATGAGACTCATTCTAACAAAATGAGGTCTTTCATTAGTAGTTTTTGCTTTTAGTTTCTGCCTTTCATTTGTTTTGCTGATTTTCAATATAAATTGCTGTCTGTCATGTCTACCATATTGTGCACTCAGTAAATTCATATATGCATCATCAATAATGAGACTTATTATCTAACAAAGTTAGCCCTTTCTTTGTTGTTGTTGTTTTTGCCATAAATTTCTGCTAATCATGTATTTGAAGATACCCAAAGCAACCTAACCCAAACCCAAGCTGTTTTCATGTGATGACTCAGTAATTTCATATATGCTTCCTCAGTAGTCAGACTTACTATATAAGTAAGTTAGCTCTTTCTTTCTTTATTATATTATAAGATGCTGCCTATTATGTGTTTGAAGATACTTTAACCTTAACCTACCTCTGCAAGCAGAGAAAAAAAAAGTTAATATCATATAGTAAACCTAATTTCCCTCTTTGAGTGATTGCAGTTCTCAATAAGAAATTTACATAAATAAATATTTACTTCATTGATTAAGCAAAAATAATTAAGTAAATATTTATAATTACTAGTTTTTGTCTTATTCAATGTTTTCCAGGGCGGGAACCACTATTTCCAGTATCATCGACTCTACTCTAGAGTTCGAGGTGAAGGACGAGTTCCTCTTTGCTGTGAAAAGAACGGTAAGAGGAAGTCTACAGTTTTCAGCTGATGGAGTGTGTTCTGAGTCTCCCTCTTTAATGTTTGGCTTAAACTCCATTTTATGAGTATGAAATGTCTCAAGTCTTTCTGAGGAATGAATTCTTCATGGTACATGAACAATAAGTGATTTCTTTGTTAATTATATCTTTCCACACCTTTTATTTATACCTTACATACCTGTTTATCCCTTTCTTTATTACAGTAGGTACTCTTCTAAAAGTAGAATTGAGAAAAAGAATACATTAAATGCCAAGCTTAGCAGGTTAACATATATTTGGAATTTGGATACTGCTTGTCTATGAAGTTCAATCCATCCTGTCATCAAATACTTTGGTGGGTCATTTTTGCACAAGTATACTTATTAGATGAAGTGCTATGGGTGAGCTGGCATGGCAAATAAGTTGGAGGGTAAAACAGTGGAGCAGTAAAAGTACTGGATCATCCATTGAGTAAAGTTGATGCTGTAAGTGCAAGAATACAGCCGTCAGTAGAATGGCCAGACAAGATAATAGAATACTTGAAAGAGAGGGATTAGAAGAAAGAGAGGACTGGAGCATGCAAGGTTAAAGTGTATAGGCAGGAGCAAATGGTGACTTCTGATACGGCTGCCTTCCTGAGGGTAATCCTAAGAAGGGCTATCAGGTTAGACATGTAGGTGATTAGTATTAGGATTATTGATATGTGGTGATGTGTATATTTAAATGTGCATAGCTTACCCTGCTCCCCCCCCCCCCCCCACTCTCTCTCTCTCTCTCTCTCTCTCTCTCTGCCCTTTAACGTAGAGAAGTGCCAGGTCCTTCAAGTTGGAACAAGAAATATGATGTTCGATTACGAAATGGGCAGCGTTAAACTCACAAGCATTCAATGCGTTGAGGACTTGGGGGTCAAAATCGCGTCAAACCTCAATGCATCAATGCAGCAAATAAAGCGAACAGAATGTTGGGCTTCATTAAAAGAAACTTTTTATTCAAGAATAAAGATGTAATACTTCCGCTCTACAATAGTTTAGTCAGACCCCACTTGGAATATGCGGTACAGTTTTGGTCTCCCCACCATGCAAAGGACATTGCTAAATTAGAAGGTGTTCAGCGTCGGGCAACAAAAATGATCCCTTCCTTGCGCAACAAATCTTACGAAGAAAGGCTTTCCACCCTTAACATGTTCTCTCTTGAGAAACATCGCCTCCGAGGAAAACTGATCGAATGTTTTAAAATACTTAATGGTTTCACGAATGTAGACAACAAAATTGTTTATGATCGATGACACTTTGCGAACGAGGAACAATGGCATAAAACGCAAATGTAGACAAGTAAATTCAGACTGCACCAAATTTTTCTTCACCAACGTTGTAGTGCGAGAATAGAATAAGCTCCCACCTTCAGTGGTCCAGTGTAACACGATTGACTCCTTTAAAAACAAGCTCGACCGTCACTTCCTTCAACTTAATATTAACTAGAGTAGAAATGCAATGTTTTGGAGCCTTCTGTAGAATCACTTAGGTTTAAGGACAGACCACCTAGTCTGGACCATGGGGTCTGTGTGGTCTGATTTTCTATATAAATCTATGTAAATTCTCTCTCTCTCTCTCTCTCTCTCTCTCTCTCTCTGTTCATACTGACGAAGACAGGCAAAGCCTCCAAGAGGATTTGCACAAAATTTCAGCTTGGTCTGATAGATGGCAGATGCCCTTTAACGTAGACAAGTGCCAGGTCCTTCAAGTTGGAACAAGGAATAAGAAGTCCGATTACAAAATGTGCGGCCTTAAACTCAAAAGCGTTCAATGCGTTAAGGACTTGGGGGTCAAAATCGCGTCAAACCTCAAATTCTCACAGCAATGCATCGATGCAGCAATTAAAGTGAACAGAATGTTGGGCTTCATTAAAAGAAACTTTTTATTCAAGAATAAAGATGTAATACTTCCACTCTACAATAGTTTAGTCAGACCCCACTTGGAATATGCGGTACAGTTTTGGTCTCCCCACCATGCAAAGGACATTGCTAAATTAGAAGGTGTTCAGCGTTGGGCAACAAAAATGTTCCCTTCCTTGCGCAACAAATCTTACGAAGAAAGGCTTTCCACCCTTAACATGTTCTCTCTTGAGAAACGTCGCCTCCGAGGAAAACTGAATGTTTTAAAATACTTAATGGTTTCACGAATGTAGACAGAACAACATTGTTTATGATCAATGACACTTTGCGTATGAGGAACAATGGCGTAAAACTCAAATGTAGACAAGTAAATTCAGACTGCACCAAATTTTTCTTCACTAACGTTGTAGTGCGAGAATGGATTAAGCTCCCACCATCAGTGGTCCAGTGTAACACGATTTACTCCTTCAAAACAAGCTCGACCGTCACTTCCTTCAACTTAATATCAACTAGAGTTGAAATGCATCGTTTTGGAGCCTTCTGATTAATGTAGAATCACTTAGGTTTAAGGACAGACCACCTAGTCTGGACCATAGGGTCTCTGTGGTCTGATTTTCCATGTAAATCTCTGTCTCTCTCTGTCTCTGTCTCTCTCTCTCTCTCTCTCTCTCATCCACCCTATTGATTAATGTCACTGATGGTAGTCCCTGATATGCTCTCATGCATTCCACTCATATTATCTTCACAAAGTCATCCTCATTCATTCTTATCCCATTTCTAGAGTACCACATTTCACTCATTCAACCACTATGCAATCCACTCTGCTGTTATCTGATATCACCTACAACATCCACTCCATCCATTACATCCCCCATTTTTTATTATTTCTACTTTTATATTATTATTCTATTAATATGTGGGGAGTGCAAGTGGAATGTGGGAATACTAGAGTGACTCTTATTATTTGTTGACATACTGGGATGATTGAAGCAACTATCCTCAAGGGTACTACCATCACATTTACTTATGGCCATAGTTAGGGGATCATCTTTTAAGGAAATGCTAATATCTTTGATTATATGTTCCTCCATTAATCATATTGTCACATGAGGTTAACTTACACATAACTATATATGATGCCTATCCCCAACTGTTCAGACTGGGGATTTGGAAGTTACTTTCTATAATGTTACAATATTGTTGATCATATTAGCAGTACTTTCTGACAGACATATCTTACAGTATAATTTTTATGTTTTCAGCCTTATGAGGACACACTAAGTCTCCTCATTTCTTACCGTGGAGGAACATTCCATCGAGCCGTGTTTCCAAACAGTATGAAGCATGAACACTATTACATAGCTGATGTGTCAGAGGGACAGGTGAGTGGCTTTCTTTGAATCTCTTGATCATTGGTACATTGTAATATATATATATATATATATATATATAGATATATATATAT
Source organism: Eriocheir sinensis (assembly GCF_024679095.1). Classification (NCBI taxonomy): domain Eukaryota; kingdom Metazoa; phylum Arthropoda; class Malacostraca; order Decapoda; family Varunidae; genus Eriocheir; species Eriocheir sinensis. Next base: position 796,057 of record NC_066557.1, read on the forward strand.
ATATATATATATATATATATATATATATATATATATATATATATATATATATATATATATATATATGTATGTATGTATGTATGTGTATATATATATGAATGCATGTATGTATGTATATATATATATATATATATATATATATATATATATATATATATAAATATATATACCGTAACATGGGGTAATGTTGACTGATTTTCAAGAAAACTCAATAATATCAACCAAATAAAATTGCTTTTATTGAAATGTTACATATGTTAAATTTGTATCTCCATTAGTACTACTTGTACCCACAATGCTAATTGAAAACAAAAATATTTAGTATAGGATGTACCAAAATATATGGGTGGTCAACTTTACCCACACAATTGGGGTAATCATGACCAAGGATCAAAATTGCTAGGGTAAAGGTGACCACCTACTTGAAATGCCTGTATACCCCTCTAATGACTTTGGAGGTGTAATCCTGACCACTTTTTAGATAATGTAGAGTAAACCTGACCATTGGTCATTCATAGACAATCAAAAAATTTGTTTTTTTTTCCTTTTTAACACGAACTTAAACAATATTTCTTGAACATAAAAAGATTATTTTTCACATTAACTGTAGGCCTTGTAGGCCTATAATTTTAAAGTGTACTGCTAAGCATTATTTTAAAGCATTCTCTTTTTCTATGGATCCAACTTAAATATCCAGTGATTCTGCAAAGACATATTGATCCCTTTGATTTAGTGTTGGCTGTTGCACCTTCACTTTAATATCTCTCAGAAAAATGTCATCTATATCTTTATGATTTGGAATGAATTTTGTCCTATCACTACCAGGAACTGGTTTATAATACATGATTTGAAACTTCTTCTGAGCCATCTTCAGGCAATACTGTAGACATTACCTGAGCTAAGAAGACCTTACAACCACCTCGATTTTTTGGCACATTAACCAACACAAAATCAGAAACTGTAAGGTCCTTGTTGCTTTTTTGAACTACTGATGAGACTGAGATGTAACTTGATGTTCCACTTGTGCCACATTACCCAACCCAAATGGTCAACATTTGCCCCCAAATTAAATCCGTCCCTGTGCCATAACTCTTGCAATTAGGTGTTTTTTAATGGCAAAAATGGATTTTTCAGGTATTTTTTTATAAGGAAACCTATTTTTTTTTCATTTATTGGTATTTGTCTTTTAGTTATCAATATGATATAAATTGTCGCTTTCGAACAGTGTAAAATCTCCAAAATATTCTCGTTAACGTTACTTTGGTCAGGGTCGTAACAGTTATATTTAAGTTTCTTTAATATTTTTAAATAATTCTATAAACATTTCTGATCATTTTGAGCTTTATCCCATGTTTCTAGCTTAAATGGCAAAGCACAATTAATATTTGAAGGAAAATATTTATGTTAAAAAGTTTTGGTCAACATTACACCACGGGTCAACATTACCTATATATATATATATATATATATATATATATATATATATATATATATATATATATATATATATATATATATATATATATATATATATATATATATATGAATAGTTTTTGAGATACAGTGGTTAAAAGAGACCCCCCTCCCCCCACTGGACTGCCCGAGTGTGCTTGGGGGGATAGTCTCGCTGCAAGCGATTTGCAATGAAAGGGTTAATCCATGTTTGTTTCCACGGATTATTTGTTTCAGTCTTATGAGGCCATTTTATTTTATTAAACTTGGCCAATGTTAAATGAAACCTGATGTTTAATATACATTACCCAAGATGAGTTTTTCACATAAAAATTATGAGTAATTTTTTTTTATGATTTTGAATATTTTTCTTGTAAGAGATGGCAATGATAGTTTTTTTATGATTTTAAATATTTTTCTTGTAAGAGATGGCAATGATTCACTGGTGCCTGATTTGAAACAGGACCAGTACAGGATCAATGCAGGACAAGTAGACTTGATACTTTTCCTGTGTCATTAACTTACTATGTTTCTACTCAAGAGCAATAGATGTGGTGCAAGAGAGAGAAGGATGGGCTATATCTCGATTTAAAAAAAGCTTTTGACAAGGTTCCGCACAAAAGGTTAATCTGGAAACTACAGCAGTGGGGAGGAATGGGCGGAAAGTTTATCGAGTGGATGAAGGATTACTCAACAGGAAGAGAAATGAGGACGGTGATTAGGGAAGAGAAATCAAATTGGAGGAGAGGAGAGTAATCCTTCATCCACTCTATAACCTTTCCACCCATTCCTCCCCACTGCTGTAGTTTTCAGATTAACCTTTTGTGCGAAACCTTTCCAAAAGCTTTTTTTAATTCGAGATATATACAATCAGCCCATCCTTCTCTCTCATGCACCACGTCTATTGCTCTTGAGTAGAAACATAGTAAGTTAGTGACACACGATTTCCCTTTTCTAATTCCAAACTGTCCTTCATGTATCATGTTTTCCTTTTCTTAATGTTCACCCCATTGTTTTTTTATTATACTTTCACAAATCTTGCACATTACACTTATTAAAGAGACTGGTCTATAATTTAGTGGATCAGTTTTATCTCCACTTTTATAAATTGGTACAATGTTTGCTCTCTTCCATTCTAAGGGCACTTTTCTTGTATTTATAGAGCATGTTATTATGTCATAAAGTGGCTCCAATAATTCATTTTACTTTTTTAGCAATTGTCTTGAGATTTCATCCAGTCCCATAGCTTTCCTTCCATCTAAGGTTTTCATCAACTGTATCAGTTCTCCTTTATCAACCTTTACATGATTTAGTTTCCCTTCATTGCAATTTTTGAGACCCCAGTCATAGTCTGTTTCTTTCATAAACACTTTATGAAAATTTTTATTTAATATTTCTGCAATTTCTTTGTCCTTTTTGTAGAATACCTTTTTTTCTCCTTTCCACTCCTTCATTTCTTTTTAACTTCCTGTGTGTGTGTGTTTACCTAGCTGTGAAATACAGGAAAAGATTTGTACTAGGCTCATGCTGTCCCATCTCCATAATGCTTATTATCCTGTTTGGCTTTAAATTCATGAATCGTTTTTGCACACACAGTCTCCTCGTCAAGTCCGTTCCATGTTGTTATGCTTCTGTATGGAAAACTGTATTTTTTGACGTCTCTCCTACAATCACTCTTCAATTTCTTACTATTCCCTCTTGTCACACTCCTGTCATGTAGCACTAAGTTTTCCCTGTCCGATTTCTCCAATCCCTCTTGTATCCTGTATAATGCTATTAGGTCCCCTCTCTCTCCTTCTTTCCAGTGTTGTTAGTCCCAATTTCTTCAGTCTTTCTTCATAAGTATGTTCTCTGAGTTTCCGTTAGTTTGGTCGCTGCTCTGTATTCTTTCCAACTTTCTAATTTTTTTCTTCAATCTAGGTGACCACACTAATGCTGCATATTCCAGTCTTGGACCTATCATCGATGTTATTAGTTTCTTCACCATTTCTTCGTCTAGTTATGTAAATGCTGCTTTTATGTTTCTAAGAAGATTGCATGTTTCCCCAGTTATCCGGTCTATATGTTTTCCAAAGGATAACTTGTCTGTTATGATCACTCCCAGATCTTTTTCTTCAGTTTTTTTCATGATTCTTTCATTACTCAGAGAGTAGTTCCATGATATTCGTCTACTGCTCTTACCAAACTCCATCACACTACACTTCTCTGTATTGAATGTCATTTCCTATTTGCGTGACCATTCACTTATGCTATTGAGATCTTGGCTGAGGGCTACACAGTCTTCTTCATTAGCCACCCTCCTCATTATTTTAGCATCATCAGCAAACATATTCATTTAGCTTGTCACCCCTTCTGTCATGTCATTAATATAAATTACAAACATAATCGGAACCAACACTGATCCTTGGGGGACTCCACTAGTCACTTCCATCCAGCTTGATTTATTATTCCTGATTACTGTTCTCATTTCTCTCTTCGTCAAAAAGTCCATAATCCAATCCAATATTGATCCACCCAGACCTCCAACATGATTAAGTTTCCATATTAATCACTTGTGTGGTACTTTATCAAGCGCCTTCTTTAAGTCCAGATACACACAATCTGCCCAACTTTCTCTTTCCTGTATTATATCAATTACTCTTGAATAGAAACTGATCAGATTAGTTACACAAGCCCGTCCTCCTCTGAATCCGAATTGGCTATTTGTTAATATACTATTTTCTTCTAAATACTCCACCCATCTGTTTTTTATAATTTTCTCACACATCTTTGCTACTACACTTGTTAATGACACTGGCCTATAGTTCAACGGGTCTTCCTTGCTTCCTCCTTTATGCATTGGGATGATGTTAGCCCTCTTCCAGTCTCTTGGTACCTTCCTTTGTGCTAGTGAGACATTAATCAAGTTGCTCAACTTTTCAGCTATTTGTTGGTTACACTCTTTTAGCACCCAATTTGATATACCATCCGGTCCTGCTGATTTCCTCGCATCCGATTCATCCAATAATTTCCTAACTTCATCTGCTGATGTTTGTATTCTCTCCAGACCCACTCTATTCCCCGGCACTGCATCTGCACCTTCAAACTCACTCTCCCTTGTGAACACTGTTTGGAAACAATTATTCATCACTTCTACTATTTCACTTATACTATCAAAAGTTTCACCATTAACTTTCTGAATCTCATCTTTTTTTTTCAACTTTCCATTTATGAACTTATAAAACAGTTTTGGCTGGTCTTTGCACTTATCTACAATATTTTTCTCAAAATTCCTTTTTTCTTCTCTTCTTACTTTGACATCAGCATTCCTCTTCCTTTTGTACACATTCCATAGATCCATCCTCCTATTTTTTCTCCATTTATTCCATGCCTTCTTCTTATCCTGCTTGGCATCTATACACTTTCTATTATACCACTCTTCTCTTGATTTCTGTCCTTTCATCCTTGGTACCCACTTTTCCACTCCTTTGTTGTAAATCCGTAGAAAGATAGCCCATTTTTCCTCCACATTTTCAGCCTCAAAAAAAGTGTCCCATTGTGCTTCCTCAAAATGTTTCCCAAGTTGTTCAAAATTTGCCTTATTAAAGTTAAACCATTCTTTCCTGTAGTCCTCATTCCTGATTATTTTACCTCCTTCTTGTAATATGTACTCGATAAGTACGTGATCGCTCTTCCCTATAGGGCTCTTATACAGTACCCTCTCGAGTTTCGCGCTATCTGAGTTTTGCGATCCTCGAGTTTAGCGCTTAGTCCTAAATTCTTACCATCACGACTTTTGCGCATTACCGCCATGTATTTTGCGTTGCTTTGACATGTACGGGTCACGTCTACCTACCGTCGGCATCATGCGTGCTGCCTTAAAAGGCGGTGTCCAACCATTGGGGCTATGGGCAACCGCGGTTGCCCGTATGCCCAACCGGGAGCGAGTTGTTGGTTTTGCATCATCTGCAAACAAATTCACATAGCTGGACACTTCGTCCACCATATAATTTATGTAAACGGCAAACATTATTGGTGCCAACACCGAACCTTGCTGGATTCCACTCATCACAGGGCACCAGTAGGAAACCTTGTCTCTGATTATCGTCCTCATTTCCCTGTTAGTTAGGAAGTCCTCCAGCCACTTAATCAGTCCATCGCCCACCGCACACCTATTTTTAATTTTCCAAATTAGTTTTCTGTGCGGTACTTTGTCAAATGCCTTTTTCAAATCCAGGTATACTCCATCTGCCCAGCCTTCTCTCTCTTGTATTATATCTGTCACCCTTGAGTAGTAACACAACAAATTGGTGACACAAGATCTCCCTCTCCTGAATCCAAACTGGCAGTCCAAGATAATTTTCTCACTTTCTAAGAAATCTGACCACCTGTTTTTAACCAGTCTCTCACATATCTTCGCAACCACACTAGTGAGTGATACCGGTCTGTAATTTAATGGGTCCTCTCTCTTTCCTTAAAAATTGGTACTATGTTTGCTCTCTTCCAATCCTTCACTCAGGGAGACGCTCATTATAGAGTGCAGTTTCTCTGCAAGTTGCTCACTACATTCTTTCGAGATCCACCCTGATACTCCATCGGTTTGTGTGTGTGTGTGTGTGTGAAAATGTCCCACTTTTAGGTTCAGCAGATCTGGTCACCTTAGCTGAGAGTAAGGTGCATTTACATGTATTGCATCATCTGTGCAGCAGAAAGCAGGTATACATTGCATGAGGCATCACCAAGGCTCATGAATCAGTTATAAGAAAACTCTTCTTGGTGCAGATCCCGTCCCAGCTGATTGACCGTATTCAGTTCCCCGAGTACATGGGAGCCCAGCGAATCACAATGATGGCCGTAGACATCCGGAAGTGCTTCAAGCTGATCTTTGACGATGACACGTTCAGGGAGGTGGATCTCTTCAACCCTAGTGAGTATTCTTGATATATTTACTTATTTATGTAGTGTTGTGCTATGGTGCCAGTAGGTTTTCTTGGTGGGGCCTGGTGTTTGGCCCCAGCCTGTTATGGCACAAGCAAGTGTTTATAGTGGTGCCTTCTTGCTTGACTCATGCTCCCCCTTGCAGGTCATCTTTGATCCTCTTTTAGGGGGACTCTAGAATCTGGGTTGAGAGGTGGTCTTCAGGACAGCATGTGGGTAGTCATAGGCCACTTGGTCATTTTTTTTTTTTTACGAGTACTCCTGTAGCGCCGGTAGGCTCGCTTGAGGGGCCTGGATGGAAGTCAGCCCCAGGCCGTCATGGCGCAGGCAAGTGTTTATAGTGGCGCCCGGAACTCCTTGATTCACTTGGACGGTTTCCTCTAGAGTCCGGGTTGATGGGTGGTCTTCAGGACAGCATGTGGGTAATTTTAAGCCACTCAGCGGTGACTGAAAAATTTGAGGTGGTAGCATGGGGATTCGAACCCACGTCATCCATCATGTGGTGAATGTGGGCCCAGCACGCTACCACTTCAGCCACCGCCTGCCCTAACTTGCAGCACAGGATGTGATCCTGGGTCCTCCAGGACACTGACCACCCAGCCACTGCCTCCTCAACAGCAAGGGTCTCCAAGAGCTGGATTATATTAATCATCATCATTATTGTCAGTCATTACTAGTCTGCTGCAGAACAAAGGCATTCCCAAAGCTCTCCATCACCTTCTGTTTGATGTTGGTGGACACCATTCTACTTTGACAAACGCTCTAGTCTTACCTCTCCATCTGGTCCTCTGCCTGCCCTGACTTATCTTACTATCTCTGGGTTGCTGCTGTTATCAACAGTAACAGACTAATAACCAAGATATTTTAACCCATTCGTGGTCAACCACGTCACCTGACGTGTTAATGTTGTTACTCCCTCTGGTCAACCACATCATATGACGTTTTATTATTTTTTTTTTTTTCCACGTGAATGAAATGCCTCTAGCGGTTTATAATTATGTTTCTTGAAGTGTCAGGCATCTTTTCTCAAGTGATGACTTTATGCACGGCAGTTTTATTGGTTCAGAGCATGCTTATACAGTATGGCACGTAGATATGTCGACTCGGCGCTCTCACTGATGAGCAAATTCAGATTCATTTCAATGAAGAGGAGGGTGATACTGACAGTGAATCTACAATTGATGATAGTGATAAAGATGAAGATTATGTTTTTCAAGAAAGTGAAGAAAGCCAATCAGCAAGTGGATCTGAATATTATCCAGCAGACACAGCAGCAGCTGACTACTCCTCAAACATATGCTCTGGACCATCACCTACTCAACTGTCTTCTCCACCTCCTTCCACCTTTAGGTGATTATATCCACCACGTGGTGGCAGAACAAAGATGGCAAGACATCGGAGTTCATCAAGCGAAGATGAAAGCAATGCGTCTCGTCCAAGAGTGACTCCCCCACCCGCCCGTGGTCTCACTCCAGCCAGACAGACGCCTTCCCGCCAATCCTGTAGGTCACGTGTTATGCCACATTTCCTTTTTATTGTAGCGTTCTCTTTATATCTCTATTGTCTTCTTGTGTTTATGGGTGTCGCTACATCCCTTTTAGACGACCACTATGGTTGTGATGGTATGTGGTAGCGTGGTAGTAGTCTATATTCCCGAGCGCTGGTCCCGGATGGTAAGACCTCAGGACAAGTGAACACTCGTTCCGAGGTTTGTGACCAGAAGGGCGTTACTTGTGTGATTAAAAAAATATTTTTTGAAAATCGTCCAGGGTTTTCCAGCTGAATTAGACTAATTTTGATGCTCTGAGTCCGAAAATGACCTTGGTTTTGCTCAATCAGGTCAAGATTTTTTGCTACAGAATTTTTTTTATAATCGATTTTTCGTATAAAAATAAATTTCTGCGGATCATCAGCTGAGAAACCCTGACGATTTTTTCCGTTTTCCTCAAGAAATAAGTCAACGATCCAAATTCATTCGGTTTTATTTACTCCATCAAATTTGATAAGCATATAATACTTCTAAATAAACGTTGACACAAAATTTCAGAGTTCACGGCATAAATCGGGCGTTTCTTCGATTCCCGCGGCGTGAGCAGCTGCTGGGTTGTCTCTCTTCAGCGCCAGCAGTAGTCCGCCAGCATGACTGCATCCCACCTCCTGGTACCTCTCCTCCATTTGGCGCATGTCCTGATGGAACCTTTCTCCCTGCTCGCCGCTCATCGCCCCAAGGTTTTCAGGAAACTTCTCCATGTGTGAGAATAGGAAGTGCATCTTTATACTCATCAAACATTTTGAAAAGCCTCTATCATGCTGCTGATGAGTCTGGCGTGGTTTGCTGCCTTCGTGTTCCCCAGGAAGTTGTTCACCACCTCCACAAACGATTTCCAGGCGGCGACTCTAGCGTGTTCATGGAGTTTTGGAACTCTGTGTCGTTGATGAGCTGTGTGGGCCATCGGCCTTCAGCTTCTCAATGGTCAGTCGAGAAAGGCTCGGCACAGGTAGTTGAAGCACCTCCCATCCTTGTCCGAACTGTTTCATTAACCCAAGCTTCGCAGCGGTGGATCAATATCTTCTCCCGGTCAACAAGAGGTTCGTTTATGATGTTTCTCGCCCCAGGTACTAACTGCTCGTGCCGCCACTCTTTTACATAGTGCTGGGCTACTGTCCCACATACATATAAAGCATGGGTACTTTGTGAACCCGGACTGCTGACCAAGTAGAAAGTTCACCATCTTGAATGATCCATTCATATTGGATTTTGTCTTCATAGTTCTCTTCGAGAGTTGTGGAGTGCTTGAGGCGAACTGGTTCCTGGAGGAGCACACTTCAAAGAGCGCTTGCAGCTGTCAATGAAGAGTCGCCAATCTCTCGGATCGTATTGAGAAGAAAAGACCGGCGACATCTCGGCAGTACACGAGGTCTTCCTCCTGGCAGAAGTAGCCTATGTAGTCCTCATGCCTTCTCAAGTGATCAAGTAGATTTTTCTTTGAGTCTAGAGGCCAACAGCTCGAGGAAGTCTTCGACAAGCTGAGATCCGAACCAGACCATCAAGCTCACCTTGTGAAAAGGGCTGCGGACCATACTCCTCTTCTGTATCTCCTCCTCGTCTGTAGTGGTGGCCTCGCTGTCAGGAAGCTCTCTGAACGCTGGTACAGGAATTTCTTCGCAGTGAGCAACTGGACGCGGGCAGATGGAAGGTCGGGTACTGGAGGCTGTGCCGATTCTTCCGTTGATGCCAGTAGTATTGATGGCGCAGAAGTAACAATCCGATGCATGGTCAAACGGCTCTCCAAACCATCGAATCCCAAACTTCAGTGAAGTTCGTCCACCGCCGGAGGTATTCCACGCTTGCAGTGCCCAGGACTTATCTTGGTCACCCAGCTTGACTTCAAAGTAAGCCTGGTAGGCTCACAAATCCTGTGATGTTCTTCCTGTCCACTGACAGCGTGTATTCTCCAGATGTAGCAGAAAACGCCAGGATTATTCCTGCATGACCGTCGCAAAGCCATATCAATGACCTGAAAAATATAAAAAAAAAAATATATGTAATATGTAATAGCAGGATGCAGCTGACTGTCAGCAGGATGACTGACTGACACGTATGCAGCTAATTTAGAGAAGTAAGTTAGTTTTGTAATTCGATATATTCTTCAAGAAAAATATGATTGAACTCAAAACCCCTGATATTAGCATATGTATAGCTCGTCAGGTAGGCCTATGGCTGTATCTCAAAAAGTTGACCTGATAGAGCAAAATCAGTGTGATATTCGGACTCAGAACACCAAAATTAGTTAGAATCAGCTGAGAAACCCCTGACGATTTTTTGGTTGTTACCCTGTGTTATGGAAGGTGGGAGGATTTCCGTGTGAACCACTTGTGAGACAGCGTTAAGAAACTGGATGGTGATAATGTACTATGGGGGGGGGATGTGTGTAAGGGTAAAGTAATCTCAAATGAGCAGCAAAAACAGGCTTTAAATGATACCACTCACACTAAGGTTGTATATAAACATGTATTTATTTTTATTTTTCAAAGGTTCGCGGAGTACTAAAAAAATGACTGACTGATAGGCTGTATGCCTCTAATCTATCTAGCTACCGGCACAAGGGAGATTTGGGGAATACACTTAATGGTTAGCTCTGGAGGCGGAGAGGCAGGAGCTGGCGTGAGCGTCGGGCTCGGCAGGGGACGTCCACATGGGAAAGGGGCGGTCCTGGTGATGGACAGACGGGCGCCGCTTGATGTGGAGAGGGAGCAGCTCGGGTGGTGTGAAGAGGCGGGCGCTCGTCGTGATGTAGGGAGCAGCATGGGGCAGTGGTATATCGGCCACCAGGGCAGTCGAGGGGCAGGTTACCCCGCCATACAAGTTCCCATCCTGTAGTCTGTCTCACACAGCAGGCCGTGGGTGGTTTTTCGGGGGGGGGGGGGGGCTGAGTGGAGAGATGGACACCTCTCTCACTCAACTCCAACTCGCTGCCTTTCTTGCTTCCTGCTGCTCGTCTCCTGACTAGCCCGCCTCACACAGCAGGCCGTGGGTGGTGTGTGGGTCAGGGGCTGAGTGGAGAGATGGACACCTCTCTGACCAGCCCGCTTCTCTTGTGTTTTCTCGCTGCCGCTCCTTGCTGTTGGGGTGTTCGTCTCCTCACGTCTCCCAGGCTTGTCTCCTGCTGCAGTGGTGCTTGTCTCCTCACTGGCCCGTGGGTCTCCTTGCCCTCGCCTTCTCGCCTTTGCTTCTTCCTAAGCTCCTCCCCCCTCTTCACGTGACTCCCTCTCGGCATTACAATCAAACCCTACCTACCTAACTAACTAGTTATTGGTTTCTGGGGGGGTTCGAGGCTTTGAGATGAGGGATTTCAGTAAATCTCGTTTATATATTCGCTCATTCGCTCGCCGTGTTATCTTCTAACCTTTTACGCACTTACATTCCTTAGCCACCCATTCACTCCCTCACTCATTCACTCTATCACGCTCCCACTCGCTCACACTTACTCACTCTGTCACTCACTGACTTACTCACATTCTCTCGTTCATTCACGCACTCGCTTACACTTACTCACTCTGTTACTCACTGACTTGCATACCCTCTCGCTCACTCACATTCGGACCGTTACGTTATGTTTCCTGTTCAGAATTACTAGCCTATTTTGAAACATTGTGTTCTTATAGCCTAGTCATACACTATCATAAGAATGTAGTGTTGTACAAAAGGAAACAATTGTTATGTCACATTTCCTTTTTATGTTTCCCGTTCATAATTACTATTTTGAGACTAGTTGTGTTCTTATAGTGATACACTATCATAAGAATGTTGTGTTGTGCAAAAGAAAAACAATTGTTAGAGGAAGAGCTGAAAATAATATCTTGGTGGTGAGATTACGTCTGGCAGCGCCGCGCCACAGCTGCCAGTTAAATGCCGGCGGGGCATTTAAGAAAAGGTAAGGAGGAAATTTCCATGTTATTTTCTTTATGTGGAGATATTTTTGGGTTCATTAGGCCAAAAAATTTGTTTCCCATTTTTCGTGACCAGGGGGAGTACACACATTGTAACCACAAATGGGTTAAAAAAAGTCAGCCCAGCAAAGTACAAAGAGGAGAGATGAGATTAAAACCTTGGCCAGACCAGGATAAGAGAATAGTGTGGCAAATCTTAGCAGTTTCCTACCTGAGCTACTTCCATTGAGGTAAGGAAAGTGTGAAGGACAGGATAAACAACTGTCTGGAAGGTCAAAAGGGGTTTATAAATTGCTTGGAGCCTATGTGGTGGATAAAGGATTTAAGGGTATTAAGGCTCGGTCAATCTTCTGGGGCTGAAAGCTGCATAAGAAACTAACACAGTTCATACAACATCATGCTATACAATTTACTTGGCGTGTTTTCTTATGTGTTTTGTAAATCAGTGTAACAATAAATATCAAGATGAGCCAACATATATAATTTTCATGGGATTTGGCCCCATCAAAGGAGGAATAACCACCTCACAAGGCCAGTTCGACAGTCCACCCCAGTCATTGTTGAAAGCGCCCAAACCAAACCATATCCACCACCATGATCGTTCTTTCTACTCATTACCAGATACTAAAAGAAATTTCCTGTGTGCTTTTCTAAAATTCCCTCTTCCTTTTTATATCAACGCCAAACACTAGAGCTACAAGGAATTTTGTTGTATTTTGTGTTTGGTTAGGGAGCTTATGAACTTGCTGTATTGGACTGTAATACTGGCCCACAGCCTCCACCTGGGGAAGAGACCTCAGAGCCCCCAAACCCCTTTTCTGGTGATGTCTCAAGGAGGCAGCTTGAGATCCCCTTGATAACATGTGCTCCATCTCCAGTCCCCACTCTTCTCTCTGGAAAACCATCTTCCTCTGCTTTTGGCTGTCCCATCTGAGGCCACTTACTAGTCTTTATTCTGTTTGCCCTTACAATCTTTATTAGTTACCTGTTGCCCTACCTTTACCTTACCTTTTACCTTTCCCATACACATTGTCTGTGGCCTTGATTGAACCTGATCCTCTGTCAAGCGCCTTGATTATTTGAATTCCAAAGCAGAGCACAATGTGGCTAAGTAAAGGCAACTTAAATATATGTGCTTTCATAAGCAATGTCTCTGCTATAGTAGGAACCTTAATCCCACGGCAACAGTTTGTTTTGTAGGCAGGTTTAAGTTCTGTAATATATCACCACTGTTTGTTTCAGAGCCCAAGAGGAGCAAGAGATTCTTCGCCTTGATCTATGACTTCTTGGTGTTCACGGACAGCGTGTTCAAAGAAGTGGAGGAGAAGGAAGAAAAGGTAATGTAGAGCCGTCCTTTTAACCCCTAAAGTGCAGCAGGTTTCAGCTTGTATGAGTCCCCCCCACCCGTCCGCTATGCTATAGTACGGCTGGGTGAGTGGAAATCTGCTGATTTTCACTATTTCTCACCGTGCTCACTCTTAACCCATATGCAGTCAGTTTCGCGTATTCGTCAATCCTCACCACCAGGACCCCCCCCTTGCAGCCCCAGTTTCCTTGTATACGCGGATGCATGCATTTTAAATAGGAAGGCAGAGGAGGAGGGAGGGAGGAAGGCTGAGCGGAGGGAGGGAGGGAGGCAGAGAGGAGAGAGGAGGGAGGGAAGGGAGAGAGGGGGAAGGGAGAGAGGAGGGAGGAAGGGAGGGAGGGAGGAGGCAGAGAGGAGGGGGGAGGAAGGCAGAGAGGAGGGAGGGAGGAGGAGGGGAGAGGAGGGAGGGAGGGAGGAGGAGGAAGGCAGAGAGGAGGGAGGGAGGCAGGAGGGAGGAGGAGAGAGGAGGGGAAGGGAGAGAGGAGGAGGCAGAGAGGAGGGAGGGAGGGAGGCAGAGAGGAGGGGGGAAGGGAAAGAGGAGGGAGGGAGGGAGGCAGAGGAGGGAGGAAGGGAGAGGAGGGAGGGAGGAGGGAGGCAGAGAGGAGGAGGCGGGCAATGAACGTTGAGATTTTCTCGCAACATTATCCTAAAAAAAAAAAATTCAAGAGCCGCCACACTGCAGTGTTGCCAGATTGGGCTACTTATCGCAAATTGGGCTACTTTTGGGTCTTCTGTGCTACTAAATTTTGACCCCAGGGTGAGTGTTGATTACATATTGTTGTCTAACAAGGTCTTGTCTCATTTCAGTCATTAAAAAGAACGAAAAAAACATGTTTTATATGACGTGTCAGAGGTGACTTCCCCAAATGCATATTTTCCCATAGGGTTATAGTCCCGCCGTTCGCGGTTTCGCGCATCGCGCCGAAGTCCGGGAACGAAATACCCGCGAACGGCGGGGGATGTACTGTACTGTACTGACTTAAAAACTCATTAATACTTACCTTCAAGTCTTCCTCTTTCGAAGGAGACCAACCAGAAGTTTCTGCGCTGCGTGTGTGCTGAGATATGACGAGTATAAGTGGAGTAACTTTCCATGCTGGAGAGCATATGTGTTCATTCGCTCGGTGTGGCTATGGCGACGGGCTGGTGCAGGGTGACCTGCTGATACCACCCGCCACACCAAGATCTCTCAAGGTCTTCTCACTCCGCCCCAAACCATGACGTTTCGTGGAGAGAGAGAAAGAGAGAGAGAGAGAGAGAGAGAGAGAGAGAAGAGAAAGGGAGAAAGAGCATTGTGTTTGTCGGGCTGAGGGGAGCGCAGCAATCCAAACGCGTGAGAACTCGAAAAATCACGTTAACTCGTTATCACAAGCAGGCAGAAACTGGCTACCGAGCGGGGTGAGGACCTATTTGTGCGCACTAATAAGCAGTGTAGCCAATCCAGCGAAAGTTGCTCGATTGGGCTACAAATATATATTGACGATACACCACGTCAGCTGACCTTCTAGCCCAGACGGTATACCACATCAACCGACCTCTACGAGTTGACGGTATATCATGTCAGCCGACCTTTAGGGTTTAACCCTTCCACTCTGGGCGTCTTTCCAGAAGGCGACCCCCGTGTCCAGGGGTTTTGGGAAAATTTAGGGTCATGTTTACATTCTAATTGCAATGTGAATAAACATAATGGAAATTAACCATATACTACTTATAGGAGTACTTACCGTCCTCTGTCGAATGGTGTTCAGTATACTGCTCTAAGTTCACTGGTTGCTGAGTAATCATGAGTAGAAGTTGGTCACTTTTTTTGCCGTAGAACTAGCCCGTGTTCGGGTGTGTGCCTGTGACTCGGGTGAGAGTCTAACCCACGCTCCTCGCTCCTCATTCCCCGTACAACTCCGCTCTGCTCTACGCTAACCCCACCAAGACTTCTGTTTCCTAACATTTATATTTCATTGTGTTTCATTGTGTGAGCATCAGGCGGGTGGAGGCGAGGAAGCGGCGTCCCCCGTGGCGGACACATCGGAAAGTGTAAAATCACGTCCTTCCATCACTGTGGCTATTGACCAATTGACTGGTGATGCCTACACATGCTCCGGGATGCTGGGCGTGGGCTCATACCAAACTAAGCCCGCACGCGCATTTCAAATGGTAGAAATACACACATGCCTTCAGAGAGGACACCCGGGTTTTTGCCAAATTTTACGCGCGTCCTTCCAAGAAGACACCCGGAGTGGAAGGGTTAAGGGATCACACAATATACACCTTCTCCCAAATTTCAAAATTCAAAATGGCTTACAAAAACTCTGCCTTGGAATCCTGCCTGGGGGGGGAACCACAAATTCCCCCAGGGAGGACTCCCCTTCTGGCTGCCGACCTGAGAGGTGTTTTGATAACTCCTCGAACCTCTTTCTTATCAATTTCTGCAACATTCGCGGTCTTCGTTCTAATTTTCATTCTGTGGAACACCATCTCTCTTCCTCTAAACCTCACCTTTTCTTCCTCACCAAATCTCCATCCTAGGCTGCTGACAGCAATCTCTACTCTGTTCTCTCCTACTATCTCTATCCTAAATTTCAATCCAAAGTTGGATGTTGCGCCTACATGCGCAATGACATCACTTGCCCTCGTGCCCACGACCTTGACTCTTCAGAATTTTCCACCATCTGGCTAAGACTTCATTGTCATTCTATTACTAAATACATCAGTGCTGTTTATCTCTCACCTAACTCTACTAACTATGTAAAATTCTTTGACTACTACTACTATAAAGTGGAGCACTCTCCCTTTGCTGAAATCTCCATCCTGGGAGATTTCAATGTTCACCACCAGCTTTGGCTTTCATCCTCTCTCACTGACCAGCCTGGTGAACAAGCCTACAACTTTGCTCTCCTCAATGATCTAGAGCAGTTGGTTCAGCACCCTACACGTATTCCCGACCGTCTTGGAGACCGGCCCAACATACTATACCTCTTCCTTACCTCTAACCCTTCTGCTTACTCTGTCAAACTGTTCTCTCCATTGGGTTTCTCCGATAACAACCTTACTTCTGTATCCTGTTCTATCGCTCCTGTACGCCCTCTGGGCCCACCGAAGAGGCGATGCTTCTGGCATTTTGCTTCAGCTTGGTGGGACGACCTGAGGATGTACTTTTCCGATTTCCTGTGAAATGATTACTGCTTCCAGGAGCGAGACCCCTCTGTGTGTGTCCAGCGCATCACAGAGGTGATTGTCTCTGGAATGGAGGCATACATTCCACTTACTTTCTCTACTCCTTATGCTAAAAAGCCTTGGTTTAATCATGCTTGTTCTCGTGCTGTCAAAGATAGAGAGGCAGCTCACAAAAAGTACCAGAGCCTTCGCACTCCTGCTAACCATGATCTTTACATTTCTGCCCGGAATCGTGCCAAATCTATTCTCCGACTTAACAAAAACTCCTTCATTGATAGAAAATGCCAAAACCTTGCTTTTTCTAATTCTTCCCGTGACTTCTGGCATCTAGCCAAAAACATCTCCTCCAACTTCACTTCTTCATCTTTTCCTTCACTCCTTAGTCCTGACGGCAGCACCGCCGTCTCATCTATCTCCAAGGCTGAACTATTCACTCAAACTTTCTCTAAAAACTCCACTCTGGACTATTCTGGGCATATTCCTCCTACTCATCCCCCCTCTGACTCCTTTATGATTGTTATTAAGATTCTTAAGAATGATGTTTTCTATGCCCTCTCTGGCCTCAATCCTCAGAAGGCTTATGGACCTGATGGAGTGCCTCCTATTGTCCTTAAAAACTGTGCCTCCGTGCTGACACCCTGCCTGGTCAAACTCTTTCGCCTCTGCCTGTTAACATCTAACTTTCCTTCATGCTGGAAGTATGCCTTCATACAGCCTGTGCCTAAGAAGGGTGACCATTCCAATCTTTCAAACTACCATCCTATAGCTTTACTTTCTTGTCTATCTAAAGCTTTTGAATCAATCCTTAACCGGAAGATTCAAAAGCACCTTTCCACTTCTAACCTTCTACTATCTGATTGCCATTATGGGTTCTGCAAGGGGCATTCTACTGGTGATCTCCTTGCCTTCATAACTGACTCTTGATCATCCTCTCTTAGCCATTTCGGTGAAACCTTTGCTATTGCGCTGGACATATCAAAAGCTTTTGATAGGGTCTGGCACAAATATTTGCTTTCCAGACTACCCTCCTACATTTTCTATCCTTCTCTCTGTACCTTTATCTCCAGTTTCCTTTCTGACCGTTCTATTTCTGCTGTGGTAGACGGTCACTGTTCTTCCCCTAAACCTATTAACAGTGGTATCCCACAGGGCTCTGTCCTACCTCCCACTCTCTTTCTGTTGTTTATTAATGATCTTTCCAAAACGAACGGTCCTATCTATTCTTATGCCGATGACTCCACTCGGCATTACTCAACTTATTTTAATAGAAGACCCACCCAACAGGAACTAAATGATTCCAGGCTGGAGGCTGCAGAATGCTTAGCCTCAGACCTTACTATTATTTCCAATTGGGGCAAGAAGAACCTGGTGTCCTTCAATGCCTCAAAAACACAGTTTCTCCACCTATCCACTCTGACACAATCTTCCAGATATCTATCCTCTATTCTTCGACAACACTCAGCTTTCACCTTCTTCAACACTGAACATCCTTGGTCTATCCTTAACTCAAAATCTCAACTGGAAACTTCATATCTCTTCTCTTACTAAATCAGCTTCCTCGAGGCTGGGCGTTCTGTATCGTCTCCGCCAGTTCTTCTCCCCCGCACAGTTGCTATCCATTTACAGGGGTCTTGTTTGCCCTCATATGGAGTATGCATCTAACGTGTGGGGGGGGTCCACTCACACAGCTCTTCTGGACAAGAAGTGGAGTCTAAGGCTCTTCGTCTCATCAGCTCTTCTCCTCTTACTGAGAGCCTTCTACCTCTTAAATTCCGCCGCCATGTTGCCTCTCTATCTTCTATCGATATTTTCATGCTGACTGCTCTTGTGAACTTGCTAACTGCATGCCTCCCCCCCCTCCTGCGGCCCCGCTGCACACGACTTTCTACTCATGCTCATCCCTATACTGTCCAAACCCCTTATGCAAGAGTTAACCAGCATCTCCATTCTTTCATCCCCTTCACTGGTAAACTCTGGAACAGCCTTCCTTTGTCTGTATTTCCTCCTGCCTATGACTTGACCTCTTTCAAGAAGAGTGTATCAAGACACCTCTCCACCCAAAATTGACCTCTCTTTTGGCTACTCTTTACTTTTATCTTTTAAAGGAGCGGCGAGTAGCGGGCATTTATTTCTTTTTTTCTTTTTTAACACTTTATTGCTCTTGAGCCGTGTTCTCTGATGTAAAAAAAAAAAAAAAAAAAAAAAAGGGGAATCCATTAGGTGCCCACCCACTTGCACAGGTCACTCTGGCTGTCTGTAAGGAAACCAGTTATAATGGGGCCCTCCAAGGGGGAGGTGGTGGCTGAACAGATAGCAAGACGGCCCCATGTTCGTTCAATCCCCCCGGTGGGTAGTTTTAAGCCACCGAGTGGCTTAAAACTACCCACATTCTGTCCAGAAGACCACCTATCAACCCGGACTCTAGATTCTAGGATTAAAGATGAGCTCCAGGAGGGCAGCATGAGCCAATGCAAGATGGCGCTACTATAAACACTCGCCTGCGCCAAAACGGGCTGGGCCGACCATCAGGCCCCACCGGGAAGAAGCCTTGGGCCGACCATCAGGATCCACCGGGAAGAAGCCTTGGGCCGACCATCAGGATCCACCGGGAAGAAGCCTTGGGCCGACCATCAGGATCCACCGGGAAGAAGCCTTGGGCCGACCATCAGGATCCACCGGGAAGAAGCCCATGCAGGTGGGAGGCAGCACTGTGCCAGACTCTCCCTAGGCGTGGGGGACTGGGAACAATGCCTCCATTTGTTTCTTTGAAGCGGCTGTGAAGCAAAGTACTAAGATAATTTATTTTGGTAAGCCAAATAATTTTGTCTGAAAATATAAACATGGCACAAGGTGAGTGAAATTGGGCTGCCAGTGATGTGTGACCATTCTAAAAATGAATTAAGAATAAATGTTGGTGCTTGGTGAACCAAAAGCACTCGTCTTCAAGACTTCTGTCTGCATCTACAGTCACACATTGAACCCTTTGCTGCGTGAAAGCCTGGTCAGGATACCAAAAACACGTGTTTTCACAAGCATTTCCCTCCACCTGGTGATAACGTGCATGGCGTCTTGTTTGCCTCAGCCAATAGAAACGTCTTACATCACACTCCAGCCAATTACAGCTCTTTAGTGCACCTGGCAGCTATGCTGAGAATTAGAGAAAGCGCCAGCGTGGGCCAAGAGTTGGAAGTGAGCTGATTTCTGTAAAATTGCTCCTCTTCTTGCCCCCCCCACACCTAACACAATGGAGGGAAGTTTACCAACACCTTACAGCACATAGCCAAATAGTTGTATTATACGCTGATATTTAGTGGTGTTGGGTGAGTACCAACAAGTTGAGTGATCAGCCAGCACGAGCTACTTCCTTGATGCAGCCTTGCAATAGATGGCTCCATCAAATCAAAAAATGTTCGAGTAAAAATGTCTAAGAAAATCCTCAATTATAACATGCTAAAAGTTTTTTTTTGATACCTCCACTATTTCTATGAGTGCCTGGCAAAGGGTTAAGGTAAACATGATATGAGTTTTGGTAGGTGTGAATGTCTTTTACACTGGGTTTGAGAATCTAATCTAATCTAATCCTATCTTGAGTAAAGCTCATTCTCAAATATTTTCTTTCTCTTCATTCATTATTTCCCTTTGTGTGTGTCCTTTTTTTCCACACTGATAACTGACTGGTCTTCCCTGAGGCAGGTGAGTGCCCTCGTTGAGCAGCGGGACAAGATGAGGGCCAAGCTACACAAAATCAAGCAGCAGATCCATGAAAGGAGGATGGAAAATGAAAAAAATCTGCTGTCAAAGGAAGAGGTAGGACTGGGTCACAGCATTTTCCCCACATTTACTTTTAGCATATTGCACGCTGCTGCCCCATTGCCATCTCGATATTGAGAAGGCCTGACAGCTTGCTGGATTCTTTGGCGATGAGTCATCCAAGTAAGGCCGAGTGTGTCCCGCGCTCCCCAACTAAAATGTTATTTTTTGTGTGTTTTAATGCATATTTTTGTGTTAAATATATTTGTTTGTGATAAATAAAGTTTTCTCAACATTGATATCTTATAAACATCATCAAATTAGACATAAAAAAGAGGAAATAAATAAGATATAGTATAAGGAGAGGGATAAATATTCACACAAAAAAAAATCATATAAATACATTGACAGTCGTAACAGAGTAGACTCCTATTATTTTGATTTGTCACCGTTTCTAAATATCTCTGACATTCAAAATGCTCTTGTTACAATTACTATATTCAACAAGCCGATCCTCCATCCCTATACTAGGCAACCAGTCACCTGCTATCTGGCAACATCATCTTCTACTTCTTTTGACCTGTAATGCTTTGTATCGCTTCTTAGGTCCTCCTCCTCTTGTTCCTCTTTTCTTCTTATTCACACACGTTCCTTTTCAGTATTATGTAACTTTCCTAACTGCAATAAAGTCACTTATTTTCACTTATTCATGCATTTGTTCACGCATTTGTTCATTCTTCTTCTTCTTTTGACCTTTAAAGCTTTGTAGCACTTCTTAAATCCTCCTTCTCAACACCTCTATACTTCACACCATGCACTAGTCACTTCACAGTGCACATCTATATATTTCACCCTGAACCTAGGTGTTTTTCTTCCCCTGACTTTGCTTTTCTATGCACTTTTGTTAATAGTTTCCACTACTACGGGGTTGTAGCAGTCGTAGTTGCCAGATACCAGTTGATTGAGTTGTCTAGTGAAGGGATGGAGGATCGGCTTGTTGAATAATAGTAAATATAACGACAGCGTTATGAATGTCAAAAAGAGATGTTTAGAAACGGTGACAAGTCAATCTAATAGGAGTACCCAGCTACGACTATCAATGTATTTATATGATTTTTTTATGTGAATATTTATCCTTCTCCTTATACTATATCTTATTTCCTCTTTTTTATGTCTAATTTGATGATGTTTATAATATATTAATGTTGGGAAACCTTTATTTATCACAGAAAAAAATATATTTAACACAAAAATATGCATTAAAACACACAAAATAACATTTTAGTTGGAGAGTGCAGGACACTCTTGGCCTTACTTGGATGACTCATACTTTGAGCTGTCAGGCCTTCTCAATATCGAGACGGCAATGGCTGCCCTCACTGGAAATACCCACCAGTCATTAGAGTATAAGTGTATGTATTTACATAGTTGTATTCACATAATTGCACATGAGGATACAGAAGGATGCAAGGAAACTACAAGAAGCCAGACATCCTACACTGGACAGCTTGTTCTCCAAAACCCTTGCCATTCATAGGTACGCTCAACAAAAAGTTCTCGCACACCTGGGCATGATGGGTGTGAAAATGAATCAATCGTGACTTGTCGCCTAGGAATGGTTGGTACCCCGATTGTGATGGCGCATCTGAATCCACTACTGTACCGTATATGATATGTTTTGATCCTGTGTTGATTTGGTGGTCGCAGTAAGTCATGCTCACGTTAGTTTCAGTGGAGACCCCACAAGACCGGTGCAAAGACATTATTATGTCACACTGAAGGCCTCGGTCATCTCCAAACAGCACGGCGGATTGATGTGTCCATCTCTACCGTATCACTGTTGCCCAACAGGTATGTGGAAACAGGCTCCACTAGTGACACGCCTCGAAGCTTCGAAGCAGACTAAATAGTATAATCGGCGCAGGCGGTGCATACGCTCATTATGACATAAATACCTCCCATCTTCATATATCTTACACTTAACCAAGCTGTTGCAGTGTGTGGTTTAAGTATTGATTATGGCAGATATTTTACTTCTCCATACTTTTACTGGCAATTATACTCAATCTACCACCTGGAATCATCATTCCCTCATTTGAGCAGGAGTGACGTCAGCCACAGCATTTAAACTGGCTGATAACGTCTTGAAGTGGAATGGGTTACAATTTTTTTTTCATCCTCACGACAGCCTCATCAAAATTGTTAATAATTTCTGTAATGCAATGATGACCTAATGTCTGCGACCCGGTGCTAAATTAGTTCAAACCAGAATGATGTTATCCTGCAGACGATAAAATGCATTAAAGGTAAAGGTAAAGTTTGGGGCATACGCTGTAGCAGTGCGTGGCCTCTGTGGTCATCTCTGTAACATTGGCCCTTGAGCCTGTGGTGGGAGGGAGCCCATTACCCCGGGACACAGGGCCAGTGTGACATCTGGGTTACCACAGTTTACCTTCCCCAGGTTTCCCCAGGTACCCATTTATCGACCAGCCCGAGAGGGAGGATGAACAGCTGGGTGAGCTGCACGCTGACTGCCCGGGCCACAGAGTAGAAGCCAGGCATGCTGACCACTAGACCACGGAGGCGTATGCCTCTGTGGTGGTGAGTAATTATCACCGCAACATATAACCAATACAGTAAAACCCCGATTATCCGAAATGGAAGGGGGAAAGCCTCTTTCGGATAAGCCGATTTTTCGGACAATCCGGATTTATGGCCGCCATTTTGATCGCTGCCAGTTTGATCGTCGGCATTGTGTTCTGCTGTATGGTAAGGACGACTTTCTTCCTTTTCCCGGTTTCTTTCGGCATGGTGATGTAGAAAGAAGTGAGGTCGAAGCACAGGTAGAACGCGATGCGACTGCCCAGTGTGAAGTGTGTGACGCGACTGCCGCCGACTGACGATGTAAACAATGTAACCAAACAAACACACGCTACGCTAAACAAAGTAGTACGCTTAAAACATGTGATGTAAATGTTTTATTGTATGTTTGTCTGTGTGTCTCCTTGTCTGGACCAGTGTATGTTGATATTTGTGAGCGTTGCAGATCTGAATTGTGAATGTTGCAGAGTGCGATTGTGAATGGTTGTGCAAGCTTGCAAGTGTGACCTTGATGCATCGTGCAGGTGGAGACACAGTATGATGACTCATATTATCGCGCAACTCGTATGTTGGAAGGGGAATGTGGCATGGAGTGGAGAGGGGAGTCGTGTTTGTGTCGTTGTCTTGAGAGTACGGTGTGAGAGTAGTCATGCAGTAGTTTGTTCGTTCGCCGCACCTACGTCCTTGCTGGGGCGAGAAGCGGACGTGGTGTTGTTGAGAGTTTGTTTAATGTTTTTTGTCTAATACATTGATCTATTCGTTACAAGCTATTTCGGCAATACGTATTAGAAAGCATATTCATTTTAACTGTTCTTATCAATTTTAAATGTGTTAATATAGTACATATGTAGTTACTTTTATTTATTTTTGATGTTTTATAACGTTTTAGTATAGAAAAAAAATTAAATTTTAATTTCATTATCCAGATCAATTTCGGATAATCCGGTTTTTCGGATAATCCGCTTTCGGATAATCGGGGTTTTACTGTAATTATTAAAATCTTCTTTATTCCTTCGGTTTTTATTTCTTTTCAATCTTTTCCATGCTTTGTCTCTTTTTTTTCTTTTGCCTCAGCACATTTTGCATTAAACCAGTCCTTTTTTCCTTTTTCTTTAGGTCTGTATTCTGGTACAAATTTCATAACTCTTGATTTATACGCCTCCATGAAAATATCATACTTTTCTTGCACTTCACTTGTTCTCTTTAGCTCATCCCAGTCCAGCTCTCCTTAGTATTTCCTGAAATTTTCCACGTCTGCCTTCATATAGTTTAACCTGTTTCTTTTAAATGATTCATCCCCTTTACTTCCTTCCTCCTCTGTTTCCATCTCTATTATCACGTGGTCACTCTTACCCAGGGAGCATCCATACCTCAATTCATGTGCGTGTGTGTGTGTGTGTGTGTGTGTGTGTGTGTGTGTGTGTGTGTGTGTGTGTGTGTGTGTGTGTGTTCTCTTCCTCAAACAAATATCGTAACAAAATACATTTCTGATCCAACAGTAACCCCTTTCATTATCCATTATCCTCCTTCCTCCTCGTTTGGGCGGCTTTTCCGATACCCTACGCCCCTGTCCACCCAGCAGTGAATGGGTACCAGGTGTTAATCGGGGGTTGTGTCCCGTCTCCTGGGATCTGTTCCCTTCTCCTATACGTAATTCCTTCCCCTTCTGTCTCTCTCCGGCATATGACCACAGATGTTGCGCTGACTAAACGAAACTTTCCAACTTTCCTTCCTCCTCGGGGATGCCGGAGTACTACAAGCTAACCCTTTCATGCAGGATGTGAGGAGAGTGGAAGCCAAGACAGAGGAGCTGCAGAGGTGCCAGGAGGAGATGTTGGCTCTGAAGGCCCAGCTTGATGCACTAGGACTCTCTTTAGCCCAGCTGGACATTGCCATAAAGGACACCGGGCTCAGGATCATGGAGGTTTGTCTGAGAGAACCTTGTCTTGTCGCCAGATGACTTTCAGAATCACATACGAGTCTTCTGTAATCACATTCCTTTAGTCACAAATGTGTTCTGTAATACCTAATGAGTTTTATAATTGGGATTGACTTCTATAATCCCAAATTAGTCTTATATAATTACAAATTCTTCTGAAGCCACAAAGCACCATCACTGGCTGAGATTTTGCTAGGAACATATTCTGTCATGTCCTGTGGCATTTCCTGATCATCTAAAGGCAGGAAAGGCTGGATGAATGTAGATATGGAGATGAGACTATTAGAGCTTAGCTTGGGCCCTGTAGACTACAAGTAGGTAAATACAAATAGGTAAATAAAGGGTACAAGGCTTCATGTAACCAGTCACTACATTAACATACCTGTCGATGTCACAACACTATCATCATGCTGACTGCTCATCTGAACTTGCTAACTGCATGCTGGTTAGCAGTCCCACTCCACACAACTTTTTACTCATGCTCATCCCTATACTGTTTAAGGGCCGCTTTCACAGTCGTTTTGTTTGTTTTGATCGTTACCAATGGCGCCGATCGCCGCTATAGAATTTCCACTTAAAACTGGCCGATGGGGTAGTGGCGGCTGCGGGGTTAGCCTAGCCCCGCACCTTACCACACACACTCAACACCTCTCGCTTCCTCTGCAGCCGCCACTACCCCATCGGCCAGTTTCACGTGGATAACTATAGCGTCAATCGGCGCCATTGGTAACAATCAAAACAAACAAGACGACTGTGAAAGCGGCCCTAAATCCCTTATGCAAGAGTTGACCAGCACCTTCCTTCATCTATATTTCTTCCTGCCTTGATCTCTTTCAACAGGGGAGTATCACGACGCCTCTCCATCCGGAATTGACCCTCTCTAGTCACTCGTTTCTACTTTCTTTTATTGTAGCAGTGATTAGCAGACTTTTTGGCTTTAACCCAGTAGCAGCGGGGATCATGTTTCTTAATGGTCCCTCCAAGCGAGAAAAATGAGAAAAAAATCACCCCTCACACAAACCATTTCACAATATATATCAAAGCATTTGTGATCAGATTATGCATCATCTATCTTTGGGGGTTTATATCATGGCACAAATTTGGCCCGTCGTTGCTACACGGTAAAGCCACAAATTTGGCCCGTCGTTGCTACACGGTAAAGCCACAAATTTGGCCCGTCGCTGCTACACAATGAAGCCACAAATTTGGCCCGTCGCTGCTACACGGTGAAGCCACAAATTTGGCCTGTCGCTGCTACATGGTAAAGCCACAAATTTGGCCTGTCGCTGCTACATGGTAAAGCCACAAATTTGGCCCGTCGCTGCTACACGGGAAAGCCACAAATTTGGCCCGTCGCTGCTACACGGTAAAGCCACAATTGGCCTGTCGCTGCTACACGGGAAAGCCACAAATTTGGCCCGTCGCTGCTACACGGTAAAGCCACAAATGTGGCCCGTCGCTGCTACACGGTAAAGCCACAATTGGCCTGTTGCTGCTACACGGTAAAGCCACAAATGTGGCCAGTCGCTGCTACACGGTAAAGCCACAATTGGCCTGTCGCTGCTACACGGTAAAGCCACAAATGTGGCCCGTCGCTGCTACACGGTAAAGCCACAATTGGCCTGTCGCTGCTACACGGTAAAGCCACAATTGGCCTGTCGCTGCTACACGGGAAAGCCACAAATTTGGCCCGTCGCTGCTACACGGTAATGCCACAATTGGCCTGTCACTGCTACACAGTAAAGCCACAAATTTGGCCAGTCGCTGCTACACAGTAATGCCACAAATTTGGCCCGTTGCTGGTACACAGTAAAGCCATAAATTTGGCCCGTTGCTGCTACACGGTAAAGCCACAAATTTGGCCCATCACTGCTACTGGGTTAATTTGTTTTTCCCCATGAGCTGCCTCCTTACTGTAAAAAATGCAATACAGTGACACACTTACTGATATAGACCTACACCTATTTTAACTGCAGACACTTTAGAGTAACTTGGGTTTTCCTAAAGGTTGTATATCGTCACCTTCGTAAACAAACCGCCTAAGTCATTATTTTCTACTTTTAAGGGAATCGTAAAAGAAATGCCATTATCTCATTTGTCTTAAGAGTTAGGCAGGAATGAAAAGGCCAATTCTTGAACACTCAAAGCCTGAATGACCAAGGCAACTATACGAAAATGGGCGTCACATATTGAAAAATTGATGTAGACAAAAACCTGGAAATCTCTGAAAAATGACTTAGGCGATTATTTTATGAGGGTGACGATATATGATGTTCTACTTGACAGGGATTGTATTTGTATGTGCAGGAGTGTGAATAGCAGGCAATTTCTACAAGGCATTGATAGAAATGTCTCTTTCGCTAAGTGCTCCAGGTCACATGTCTGCCCCATCTCCTCCCTGCCATACCCCTCCACCCCTCCTCCCTCCCTCCCTCTCTCACCCCTTCCTTTACCTCTTCCTTCCTACTTTTTACCCTCCCACCTCTTAACCTCCTCTCCCTACCCCCCTCCCTGCCATACCCCTCCACCCCTCCTCCCTCCCTCCCTCCCTCCTCTCTCCCTCCCTCATCCCTTCCTTTACCTCTTCCTACTTTTTACCCTCCCACCTCTTAACCTCCTCTCCCTACCCCCCTCCCTGACATACCCCTCCTCCCTCCCTCCCTCCCTCCTCCCTTCCTTCCTCCTTCCTACTTTTTGCCCTCCCACCTCTTAACCTGCTCTCCCGACCCCCCTCCCTGCCATACCCCTCCACCCCTCCTCTCTCCCTCCCTCCCTCATCCCTTCCTTTACCTCTTCCTTCCTTCCTCCTTCCCACTTTTTGCCCTCCCAACTCTTACCTCCTCTCCCTTCCCCCCTCCCTGCCATACCCCTCCACCCCTCCTCCCTCCCTCCCTTCATCCTTCCCTCCCTCCTCATCCCTTCCTTCCCCACCCTACACGCTCATACACACATGTGCACGCGTACATATGCTCATCTAAGTTGGAGTGGACTACCAAAAGGTATAGATCAATAAAAAGAAACTTACATTGGGAAAAATATGAACATAGAGGAAAGAGTTAAGATGAAAGAAATTGTAAACGAAGCAAAGCACAGAAATGGAGAAAGAACAGTCAGAAAAAGCTTTTTTGGAGAGTGTGAAATGACAGTGATGAAGTGGTGGATCAGGGAGAGGAAAGAGAACAAGTAAAAGCAGCAACAATAAGGAAGAGAAAGGAATGAAAAAGCTCAGGTTAACCCTAGATCAGGTGACGGATGAAATTCCAACGGTTATGATCAACGTGTGCCAATTGGAATCACGGTTGGAAAAAGATAAAAATAGATCATGAAAACATGCTGTATTCATCCCAAATGGTAATGTGGTACAAAAATAAGGCTTCTGGACTGCTCCTGGCTGTAAACGACTGTAATTACATAAAAATAAATCCGACTTAGAGATAATTGAAAAAAATATTAAAAAAAAAAGTATTGAGAACTTCT
Organism: Eriocheir sinensis; assembly: GCF_024679095.1. Classification (NCBI taxonomy): domain Eukaryota; kingdom Metazoa; phylum Arthropoda; class Malacostraca; order Decapoda; family Varunidae; genus Eriocheir; species Eriocheir sinensis. The sequence continues at coordinate 824,181 of NC_066557.1, forward strand.
GTTCCTCAAACCAAAATGTATGAAATTCAGCAAAAAACTAGTTTCCACACAAAACTAGAAGGTAGACGATGTCCCAGTCTGCCTGCCAAGCCTGGGCTGCACAAAAATCAGGGTGCCTGGAATAAACAGAAATGGGTGATTTTGTACATGCATCTTCAGGTAACATGCAGCCTGTATAGCCCTTTTACTTATTTCTTTTTTTACAAAATTTAACAGTGTCTTTAGTAATGTCAATTTAGTAACGAGTGAAGTGTGGAGTGGGTGAAATATGGTGCACTGAGATGCTTTGGCCACGTGATGAGAATGGGGGAGAATGAATTCGTGGAGAGTGTATGAGTAAAGGACTGAGGGAGGGGAAGACCACCTGTGAAGTGGATCAACAGGGTGAGTGAGTACTGGAGCGAGAGAGTTGGAAGTAGCAGGACTGAATGTGCTGAGAGGGAGTGCCAGAACAGGGAGAGATGGAGGCACTTCTGCCGCGGCCACCCCCTGGAGGGCAGTTCCCAAGAGGGAGCAAGGCGTCGGAGATATAGATAGTAAGGTCTGGTAAGTACTCAGAGTTCACTAGGTTTCCTAAGCCCTCATCAGAGATGGATCTTGTACGTTCCTAGGCCTTGACCACTATCTACAATAAAAAAAAGAGGAATATATATATATATATATATATATATATATATATATATATATATATATATATATATATATATATATATATATATATATATATATATATATATATACATACATACATACATATATACATACTTTCACACACTTTTTTCACATCCTGAAACGTACACCTGTGCCAACTGGATACACAGAAACTTACCGTACCTAGAAATAAAGCCAGAGCATTAAATCACGTACATCCCCTCCGAGAGTAAGTGGCATACGGAGGCTGAGAACACGAAAGTGTAGCCTCCTTTGGCAGCGGCCGCGGCGATGGTGCAGCCGGTGTTGTGAGAAATACCTCCTCGCAGAAATAAATACGCGTATGGGTAAAATTCTACAAGTGTGTTAGTCTTGCATGTTCAGATGAAACAATTTTTTAAAGTTTTCAGTGTGTTATGAAATAATGTGATAATTGTTTCCGTCAAATCATTAAATGACTGACTTTTCAATGGCTGTTGCACCCACCGCCGCAGCCGCACAACAACTCGCAGAGAGAGGTTCAACATGCATACTGTCTATTCATTTCACTCACCGCTCACACTCGAAAGTGGACACACTAATTGAACAAAACCAGGTAAATTAATGTTTTTCCTGCTGTGTATTCCCCCTGTACACGTGTGGGGGACAGCAGCGTGACTTGTTTTTGCAAGGAGGTATTTCTCGCAACACAGGCCCACGAATTGGACCACACACGCCGCCGCCATGTCCCGTCCCGCGCTTCGTATTTCCGTCGCCCCAAACCGCGAGCCAAATAAATTTAACCAAACCTAACTTAACCTAACCTACCTAATGGGAGGGGGAGGGGGGCTTCACCCCCCCAGTGAAGAGGCCTCCCCCTCTAGATGGCCTTGGTGAAAAGCTCTTCATTTCATCACCTCTCCTCCTACTGTCTGCCTTTTACCTTTGGAATTCTATCACAGTGCATCTCTTTCTATCTTTTATTGATATTTTCATTCTGACTGCTCTTCTGAACCTGCTAACTGCATGCCTCCCCCACTTCCACTGCCTCACTACACATAACTTTTCTACTCGTGTTCATCCCTATTCTATCCAAATTCCTTATGCAAGAGTTAATGAGCATCTTCATTCTTTTTTTCCTCCTTCTGTTTCCTCCTGTCTATGACTTGTACTCCTTCAAGAGGAGAGTTTCAAGACACCACCTGAAATTGACCCCTTTTCAAGTTTTGGCCTCATTTTTTTTTCTATTGGAGCAGTGCCCAGCAGGCTTTTTTGTTGTTGTTGACTTTGAGCAGCCAGCCTCCCTGTCTAAAAAAAATAATTAACCCGGTAGCAGTGACGGGCCAAATTTGTGGCTTTACTGTGTAGCAGCGACGGGCCAAATTTGTGGCTTTACTGTGTAGCAGCGACGGGCCAAATTTGTGGCTTTACTGTGTAGCAGCGACGGGCCAAATTTGTGGCTTTACTGTGTAGCAGCAACGGGCCAAATTTGTGGCTTTACTGTGTAGCAGCAACGGGCCAAATTTGTGCCATGATATAAACCCCCCAAAATAGATGATACATAATCTGATCACAAATGCTTTGATATATATTATGAAATGGTTTGTGTGAAGGGTGATTTTTTCTCATTTTTCTCGCTTGGAGGGACCATTAAGAAACATGATCCCCACTGCTACCACTGGGTTAATCCCTTGCCTGTCACCTCTCTCCCTTCAGTACTTGTCCACTCTATTGATCCATTTCCCTTGATGTCTCCCTTGATGTCCTCTCCCCAGACCTTGTCCTAATACACTTTTCACAAAGTCGTCCTCTTTCAATCATACCATGTGTCTAAACCATCTCGGAATACTGTGCTTCACCCATTCAACCACTCCATTTACCATAAACCAGAAATTTTGTAATGCCAAAATTTAGTTAAGTACGGGAAAATGTAAATTAGGGAGGAAAAGTAGTGTTAACCCGGTAGCAGCCATGGGCCAAATTTGTGGCTTCACTGTGTAGCAGCGACGGGCCAAATTTTCGCCATGATATAAACCCCCAAAAATAGATGATGCATAAACTGATCACAAATGCGTTGGTATATATTATGAAATGGTTTGCGTGAGTGATGATTTTTTTTCCCATTTTTCTCGCTTAGAGGGGCCTTTAAGAAACATGAATCCCGCAGTTACCAGGTTAAGTATTATAAGTTGCCGGGTGGAACTTATATTTACTTATAATACTTAACACTACTTTTCCTCCCTAATTTACATTTTCCCGTACTTAACTAAATTTCAGCATTACAATTTGTCCCCAAGGCATGATGTCCCTTGTTCACTAGGCCAACAGTGAGAAGCAGAGGCTGGAGGGCTGTGTGATCCAGGCCAGTGAGGAACAGGAGATCAAGAAGAGGGATGACAAACTGGCAGTGCTCAAGGAGGACAACCAGAAGAAGAAAGATCATCTGGCCCAGCTGCAGCAGAGAGCCAGCTTCATGAAGGCAACCAAGGAGAATATGGACAAGCTCATAGCAATGTTGCAAGAAATCCATCTGGAAAAATCAAAAGAGAAGTAGGTCGGATCTATTTTTACACTTGTTTATTTTACTTGCACTGTTTTCAGATTTACCTTCTCTGCCAAAATGGGAAAAATTAAGTCGTCGTCCTTTTTTTCTTTGGTCGTCTCCCTGGAGTGAGGTCAGTGGCATTTATGGACCTTCTCCAGATAGTTGTGTCCATTGCATTTTCCTTTGTTATTTTCATACCTTGCAGCTACCTAAGTCCATGCCTCTGCTGTACTCTGCCCCTCCATCCTCTTCCCTCAACAGTTGCTTCCTGCCCCTTGTTGTAGGCTCCTGCAGAAAGGGAGGGGTTGTGTAGACCAAATATTTGCACTCAAATGTTAGTTGAAAAATACATAGAGAAGGATAGGAAGCTATTTGCTGCGTTCATGGAGTTGGAGAAGGCATATGACAGGATTGACAGGAAAGGGTTGTGGGATGTTCTGAGGATATATGGTGTGGGAGGGCATTTGCTGGAGGGAATCCAATCCCTATATAAGGATGCGAGTGCCTCTGCATGTGTGAAGGATGAATTGAGTGAGAGTTTTGGTGTTGGTGTGGGTGTGAGACAGGGGTGTGTGATGTCACCATGGCTTTTTAATGTGTACATGGACGGTTGCATGAGAGAAATGAAAGCCAGAGGGGGGGAGTTTGGTCCAAGGCTGAAAGTGAGAGGTACAGAGGAGTCATTGTTGCGGGGCTGTTTGCATATGATACAATGTTGTTGGCAAAGAATGAGGGGACGCTGCAGAGGATAGTGGCTGAGTTTGACAGGGTGTATAAGAGGAGAAAGCTGAGAGTAAATGCTGGAAAGAGTAAGGTTATGGTATTAGAGGGCAAGAGAACAGGCCATTGATTTTGCAAAGCATACAGAGTTAGAGCAGAGGGTACAATGAAGGGTAGGATAAGGTTAGGGGACGAGAGAATGGAGGAGGTGACCGAGTTTAAATATTTAGGGACTGTTTTATATAAGCATGGCAGTATGGAAGGTGAGGTGAGGGAAAGAGCAGTGAAGGGCAGACAAGTGGTGGGTGCATTGGAGAATTATGAAAGGAAAAAGTGTGAGCATGGAGGTAAAGAGGGGAATAAGGAACAGTGTTATCCTGCCAACTCTGTCATATGCATCAGAGACGTGGACATGGACTGCAGCACAGCAATTGAGAATACGTGCAGTGGAAATAAGTTATAATAGAGGTGCATGTGGTGTGTTAGGATGGGACGGAGAGAGCAATGAAAGCATGTATGAGCTGTTTGGTATGGGTGTGACAGCGAAAGGAGTGAAGTGTGAGTGGTGGAGTGGGTGAAGCGTGGTGCGTTGAGATGGTTTGGACATGTCATGAGAATGAGGGAGAATGAATTCATGAAGAGAGTGCATAAGGATTGGCAATGATTAAATCAAATGATTAAATTGATTTTCTTTCATAAAAAATCATGATTTATTTATTTATTTATTTATTTATTTATTTATTTATTTTATTTTTTATTTTTTTGGACTAAAAGTATTCCATAAGTTAAATGATGTGCTCCAAAGATGGTAAAATAAAACAACCTATTCATGTGCAATGATTCATTTAATCTCAAGGTATATACCACAAAAAAAAAAAAAAAAAAAAGACTCCTACATTATTATAAATGTATAAGTAGGAACTGACAACTGAGATGAATTACTGTATTTTACGGCTTACAAGACGCTGCATCTTGGAAGACGCACCCTAATATTGGAGAGAAATTTTGAGAAAAAAAAATGAGTCATTCTCACACAAGAACAGCTTCACCATATCCATGAATTTATGTAACCTTTTCTTAAAACTATCTATTGTCTCAGCACTCACCATAAGTTTGCTGGAGCACTCACCACAAATGTACAACTAGGCAATTTCAACTACCGTTGGTAAATACACACACACTGAAACAGTGGGTCCCCGACATAAACATGGCGGCATATAGGCTATTGGTTTGTTTACATTCATCACTCGTCCCATTTTGTCCGTATGGCAATGACATACTAGTTGGTGGTTAGTAAATATACTATACATCTTTCATTGTCCAAGGGTGGTTTTATTTCCATAAAAGTGCATAGGAGACAACACATCAACACAGCAGATCCAAACGCAGCCGATCCAAAGGCTTGCTGGTCTATGGAAATAAGCCACCTGTCCCATCAAGATCAAGAGCAGAATGGCTCCCGCCCAGTGTTGCCACCTGCGGTACAGTTGTACCAAAATGGTACATTTTGAAGCTAATGGTACTGTGGTCCTACATTCCAAAATAAAGCCATTTTTGGTACAATTTGCATGGAACGGTACAATTTTCCTTGTCAACGGTACAATTTGAAGTTTTGCTTGAAGAATATCCTAAAATGATAAAAAAATATGAAATAATTTACTAAGAAAAAGAGTAAAAGAAAAAACATTATACTCTCTGAAACTCAAGCACAAGTATTAAGTGATTTTGAGCCTTGTATACGAGTGGAGTAATGGCAGTGGTGGTGTCCTGTTGAAACCAAAGTCACTTATACCAAGTGACTTTGGTTTCACTTATGACTTGAAGTCATAAGTGACTTTTGTCGAAACAGCGGACGGGAGTGACCGTCACGGTGTCATGGGAGCCTCGGGAGTCGGGGACCGTGGGGGGAGAGGGTAATAATAATGATTTTCAGCCATTTCTAATGTTAATGGTTTGTTATATCAACACATATGCCAAGTGTCCAATCTTTGTATTTTCACTGATGATAGACAGTATGATGTTGTCCTGATGCTGGACTGCAAATATTAATCGGAAGTTAGTGGGGCTGCCCCTGAGCCTTGTAAATTAACTTAGAGACAGGCCAGGGGGTCACTCACTATGATTATATATGTTGGCTTGCCCTTCAATAGCACTATACAGGCCACAGGGCCGGTGGGAGCTGGCTGAGCTGGTGAGCTGGCTTATAAATACTGGTACCCTTTCTTGCATTCTGAAGGAGCACCCTCATTTTGCCCAGAGATTTTAACTTTTGGTGTACCCCCTTCTGTCACACTCTCTACATTGTGTTGCTTACAATATATAATGTACTATTTTCATAATAGCCCTTGCTATCACTGATGGCTGCCATTGCATATTCATTATGGCCAGTATATATATATATATATATATATATATATATATATATATATATATATATATATATATATATATATATATATATATATATATATATATATATATATATTTATTTTTGTTTATTTTGTATTGTTGTATTTTTATTTTTTTTATTTTTTTGGATGGGCTGGGCGGCCATGTTTTCTCCCATCTTCTTTATTGTATTTTTATACAACATTAAACCTACAACTCATTAATATCAACTAAATTGAAGTGTCCCATTGATTACCAAGAATTTGTCTGTATATTACCTTATCAACCATCATATTTTCATTAAATAGAAAGTGGTACTTTTTGTGGTACATTTTTAAAATTTAGTACGAATGGTACTTTTCAGTGCAAACATCTAATTACAATTTTTTTTTAATAACCGCACAATAAACAACAGACGTTTGGGTCACGTTTGGGCTTGTGGCTTGGCTCCAGGAAGGTTTATGGTATTGGAAATACTTGTAACAAGTAAGTAGTACTGAGGTTATATCATATAAAAGGCTGAATTAAATAATTACTTAGTTAACCTCATAATTTAATGACAAAATACAAATCCACGTCCCTATCGGTTGAGCCAATACGGTGACCGTCCAAGCTCACCTGAGCCTGGACGTTGCTGCCACAATACAACATTCGTCTTGGAAGACGCACAAGTATTTTTCATGGTATTTTTTAGGAAAAAAAAGTGCATCTTGTAAGCCGTAAAATACGGTAATCCTTGAAATATGTTTGAGTAGTAAAGTAGGCCTATCCCGGAGAAGATATATCATATCTATGTTGCCTAATCTATGTATCAATGTAATACTCGTGGCAAATACTTATGTAAATTAAGGAGATAGAATTTGTTTAACCCTAGAACTGTAACACTGGGTCCGGGCGGACCCACGCTGTCTCTTCGTTTTGATATTTGAGCTCTTTTTCCAAAGTGGTAGCTGTATGCGAGTTGTGGTTCTGGTTGAATCCATATGACACTCGGAGCTTGATGATGGGTTATGTCATCTACACTGCACGCTCCTGACACAAGGTAGGAGGTAGTGTGGGTCCGGTCGGACCCACAAAATTCCAGCCATGTGATTCTTACTTATGACACTTCATACAGAAAAAGTTATTATTATAGTGCTTGTGTACATACAAGTACGAGACGTAGAGGCACTAATTGAAGTTTATATGTTTAGTAGGCTATTCTGCTTTGATCAAAGTGTTGTTATCATCTACATATCTGTAACTATTATATTTTTTTAGTTTTAGAGAGGGAAATCGCGAGAAAAAAACGATAATGTGTCGCACTGTACTGAGCAAAAAGTTATCGCACAGATCTTAGCAGAGGACACCATCAGTTTATGTGATGATGTCACTGTCAAACCAATTTATTGTGAAAGTGAAGATACTGCCACCCAAGCTCAAATCACATCCATGGTGCCCACACCCACTGCCGCAGCCAGAATCCCTACTGATAAGGCCCCCTCCCTCCCTGCTTACTGCCACGACAATGTGCCAAAAGTTGAAATTGGCATCGACGCATCATGAATGTTACTGTGACACCACAGAAACACAACCAAGACTCGGTAGAAGAAAAGATAACAGAGTGCATATCACTCTTTGCCGGCCCTTTAGGGTTCTCCATGTCACCTCATCATTCCAAGTGCAAATTGATGTTTAAGGTGATGCATTTTCTTCATGAATATAGATATTCTTTCAAAATACAAACTTTTATGCAAATATACACGTTACATGTATGCATGTGACCTTATAAATATAAGATATCCTAAAGTAGAGGTAGAATACTTGGTCATATTCATTTGTTCCAGGCACCTCACTTTTTTTTATGCATAAGGACTTGCCATCGTTCTTCATGAAGGCCATCCATCCAAGAAAGAGGAATTTCAGTTAAAATTTCTTTTCGTGTCAGAGGTGTCTGAAATATGTATTATATGTGTTACCTATTATTTTTTACATTTTTTTTATTTTTTTACTCACAAAAAAATAAGGGTGCAGAAAAACTTAGATTTACATACTGTGGTTGTATGCAGGCATGTCTATTTTAAGAGATTTGTAGCTTTGAAGATCAAGAAATATGATTTTTTCTTATTATTATTTTTTTTTTCCAATATTTTCTACAGTGAGTCCGGCCTAACCCATGTTATTGTCTACATTAGTCAAATTCGGCGTTATAGTTCTAGGGTTAAGATGTGTGATTCCTGATTCCTGAATTTAAGTAGCAGAAAATATTTGAAGGGTTCTTTTTTTTTTTTTAAAGCTAGTCTAGTCTTCTAGGAGACTTTCAAATCACAATCAAGTATATATATATATATATATATATATATATATATATAGAGAGAGAGAGAGAGAGAGAGAGAGAGAGAGAGAGAGAGAGAGAGAGAGAGAGAGAGATAAATATAGAGAAAGATAGAGATTTGAGAGAGAGAGAGAGAGAGAGAGAGAGAGAGAGAGAGAGAGAGAGTATATATATATATATATATATATATATAGAGAGAGAGAGAGAGAGAGAGAGAGAGAGAGAGAGAGAGAGAGAGAGAGAGAGAGAGAGAGAGAGAGAGAGAGAGAGAGAGAGAGAGAGAGAGAGAGAGTAAAAAAAAATCAATGATTTATTTTTTATTAAAAAAAAAATCAACAACCCTAATAAGGAAAGGATTGAGGGAGGGAGTGTCAGGGGAAGACCACCTGTGAAGTGGATCAATAGGGTGATTGAGTATTGGAGCGAGAAAGTTGGAAGTAGCAGGAGTGAATGTGCTGAGAGGGAGTGCCAGAACAGGGAGGCGGTGGCTGAACAGATAGCGAGACGGCCCCGCGTTCAGGAGGACGCGAGTTCAATCCCCGACCGGTGCCACCAAGCTGGGATTTTTCAGCTGCTGCCGAGTGGCTTAAAACTACCCACATGCTGTCCAGAAGACCACCTATCAACCCGGACTCTAGATTCTAGGATTAAAGATGAGCTCCGGGAGGGCACCTTGAGCCAATGCAAGATGGCGCCACTATAAACACTCGCCTGCGCCAGAACGGGCTGGGCCGACCATCTGGCCCCACCGGGAAGAAGTCTTGGACTGACCATCAGAATCCACCAGTAAGAAGCCTACCGGCGCAATAGGCCAACACTTAAAAAAAAAAAAAAAAAAAAAAAAAAAAAGAGAGAGAGAGAGATGGAGGCACTTCTGCCGCGGCCACCCCCTGGAGGGAAGTTCCTGCGAGGGAGCAGGGCATTGGAGATATAGATAGATAGATAGATCAGTGCCCATGTCCATCTGTTTGGCCCTTGAGCCTCTGGTGGATAAGAACCCAACACTTCAGGAGTCAGTGCCACTGTGACCTTCAGATCTTCACAGTAGCTTTTCCAGGTTCCAGATACTACCCATTTGTCAACCATCTTGAAACTGAGGATAACTTATTGGTGGATTGTGCATTGGCTGCCCTGGCCAGGGTCATCCTAGGCTAGATGAGGTGTAGCTGGCATGCCAACCATACCGCCAGGGAGACTTGATGAAGGGGTTTAGCACAAATAAGTGTTTTTGGTAAACAAGTTGGTCAGTACTCTTGGCAGTGGGCATGAATAACCAATAGAAATTCAAGAAGATAAACAATGAGTAGTGGATGACTTTTACAGGTTTTACAGTCGTCTATTGGGTAGATCTGTGATTAAAAGTTCCTGAACCGGGTTAGATAAGTTTATGGACAAGGGCCACAGATGACATAAATAGGTTGAATATAGCTAGGTAATTGAACAGACTTTACAGCACTTCATTTAAACATAGTTGAAAGTACCAGAACAAGATTGGATAAATTCATGGATGGTAGCAGTTGGTTTAAAGCAGTTTTCTTTGAATTAGATGCTTTGCTTTAACATCACTATGGTGCAGTGGTTAGTGTTCCTAACTATGAATCTCTGGGCCTGGGATTCAATGCCAGCTCAGGCAGTCAGCATGCAACCCACCCAGCTCTTCATCCTCTCTTTCTGGACGGTCATTAAATGGGTACCTGGGGAAACCTGGGGAAGGTAAACTGTGGCGATTTTGAAGTCACGCTGATCCAGTGTCTCACCCAGCACAGACTCAAGGGCGGCCACATGCACAGAGATGAACACTGTGGCCACACACAGTTGATGCTCCCAACTTTACTTTCATTTGCCTTCCACACAGTTCTTGTGTATTTGATCATCCTTATGACTGGCCCAGCAAGAATAAGACGGTGTGACGAAATATTTACCCCAGTGTACCTTGGCAGGGACATCCAGGCAACCATCCAAAAGATGGTCTCCCAAGTCACTGAACTTCAGGAGGAGATCAAGGACCAAGGGCAGTGTAATCTGCAGTTGACTCAGCAGCTCACAGCGTCAGACACTAAGTTGCAACACATCCACCAGACGTGGGACCTGAAGAAGGAAAGCATCAATAAAGAAATCAAAGAACAGAAACAGTAAGCCTTTGTCAAGTTTTCAGCATACAAACCATTTTCTTTTGCACCTTGTTCTCTGACACTGTTCCCTCATGGTTTACTCATTCCGGCAATCCCTCTCACTACACTTAATCCTTTGCCTGCCAACTCATTCTCTCTCTCTCTCTCTCTACTTTTTATTGCCTTGTCTATCTCCTCCCTATCCACCTTCCCTTGTAGATATAATATGATTGTCCTACTTTGATTTTTACTTCCATATTGATCACTTCTCTCTCTTCATGAGCTGTGATGTCTTTTCCTTATGTCTCTTATCTCTTCATTCCTTTTAAAAAGTACTCCATTGCTCTGCTTACTGTACAAGTACTAGTCATTCCTCTTTTTAACTTTTTCCAGAGGAGTATTTTGTCTTCCAGATGTTTTACCTTCTTACCAAAATCAAAGTGTGATGAGGAATTGTACCATTATTCCTTGTTATGGCCTAATGATCATTGAGAGGCACCTTTAACCCGGTAGCAGCGACGGGCCAAATTTGTGGCTTTACCGTGTAGCAGCGACGGGCCAAATTTGTGCCATGATACAATCCCCAAAAAATAGATGATACATGATCTGATCACAAATGCTTTCATATATAAAATGGTTTGTGTGAGGGGTGATTTTTTCTCATTTTTCTTGCTTAGAGGGACCATTAAGAAACATGATCTCCGCTGCTACCAGGTTAATGTAGGGTGTCCATTATTCACTCATTGTTGCATAATGTGCAGTGTCTTCTTTTCTCTGCAGGGTTCTTGAGGACCTTCAGCGCAACCAGTCGGAGCAGGACATCGTGTGCAAGGAAGTGAGCAATGACGTGGCTGACCTGGACGAGCAGATCAGACAGTCCACGGAGGAGATCAGGAACACCAACACCAGGATAAAGAGCAACTACAAGCTCATACTTGAAGTTGTATGTACCAGTTTATTTATTTTTTTTTTTTACTTTTCATATTGCCTATGGCACCGGTAGGCTTTCTTGATGGTAGGGCCTGATGGTTGGCCCCTGCCTGTCATGGCGAAGGCAAGTGTTTACAGTGGCGCCATCTTTCACTGGCTCATGCTGCCCCCTGGGCATCTTTGATCCTAGAATCTAGAGTCCGGGTTGATAGGTGGTCTTCTGTAGAGCATGTGGGTAGTCTTAGGCCACTTGGAGGTGACTGAAAAATCCCAGCTTGTGGCACCGGGCGGGGTGCGAACCCGTGTTGTCCTGGACGTGGCTCCATCACACTATCCACTCAGCCACCGCCTCCCCGACATAAGACATTAACTCAAATTCCACTGGTCAGGAAATTCGTCATATTTTATGCAAACAATAAATTGAGGTGTGGTGAGGAAAAGGGGCATGGAGGACAAAGGCAGTTTTCTCTAGTCTGCCCTGGGAAAGACAAGATACACACTGCAGGATGAACAAAAAATTTAATGCAAGGGAAAAGTGACCTTGTATGTGGTGTACTAAGGATGGGTTTTCCCTTGCAACTTGTATCTTGTTCTTCCTTGGGTGTGTCGCCTGCCTGTGTTCATACAAACTAGAAAGAATTGTCTTTGTCCTCCTAATGCTGCAGTTATAATCCCCAAAGACAGGTGTCTGAAATCTTTAACCCGGTAGCAGCGACGGGCCAAATTTGTGGCTTTCCCATGTAGCAGCGACGGGCCAAATTTGTGGCTTTCCCATGTAGCAGCGACGGGCCAAATTTGTGGCTTTCCCATGTAGCAGCGACGGCCCAAATTTGTGGCTTTCCCATGTAGCAGCGACGGCCCAAATTTGTGGCTTTCCCATGTAGCAGCGACGGGCCAAATTTGTGGCTTTCCCATGTAGCGACGGCCCAAATTTGTGGCTTTCCCATGTAGCAGCGACGGCCCAAATTTGTGGCTTTCCCATGTAGCAGCGACGGCCCAAATTTGTGGCTTTCCCATGTAGCAGCGACGGCCCAAATTTGTGGCTTTCCCATGTAGCAGCGACGGGCCAAATTTGTGGCTTTCCCATGTAGCAGCGACGGCCCAAATTTGTGGCTTTCCCATGTAGCAGCGACGGGCCAAATTTGTGGCTTTCCCATGTAGCAGCGACGGCCCAAATTTGTGGCTTTCCCATGTAGCAGCGACGGGCCAAATTTGTGGCTTTCCCATGTAGCAGCGACGGCCCAAATTTGTGGCTTTCCCATGTAGCAGCGACGGGCCAAATTTGTGGCTTTCCCATGTAGCAGCGACGGGCCAAATTTGTGGCTTTCCCATGTAGCAGCGACGGGCCAAATTTGTGGCTTTCCCATGTAGCAGCGACGGCCCAAATTTGTGCCATGATATAAACCCCCAAAAATAGATGATACATAATCTGATCACAAATGCTTTGACATATATTATGAAATGGTTGTGTGAGGGATGATTTTTTTTCTCATTTTTCTCGCTTAGATTGACCATTAAGAAACATGATCCCCGCTGCTACCGGGTTAAAAAAATCAATTAATCTCTGGCAGCCTCTCCATGTGGGTGCCTGGAACATCCCGAGCCTCTGGGAAGATCAGTAACTGCCTCGTTTGTCAGCTTTTTTGTCATTATTTTTTACAGCAAGGGAGGCAGCTCAAGGGCAAAAAAATAAGAACTGGAACGAAAAGACCCGCTAGATGCTGCTCCAGCCAAAGAAAATAGCAAGAAGGTAGAAGACAGGTCAATTTTGGATGGAACTCAAGAGGAACGCTGAACTCAGGTGGTTGAAAGTGGACATATTGGGGCTCTCTGAGACAAGGAGACCTGGTACATGTCAGGCTATGGCAATGGTACCCATCTCAAAGCAGCAGCTATAGCCATTTCTAGCTGACTACAGTCCTCAGTTGTTGGGGTTACTCCAGTTGATGAGTGTATGATGCTTGTGAGGTTGAAGTACACTTTGGACTTCATGTATTTTATTGCAGTGTACACCCCTACCAAGATGTGCGAACTTGAGGAGATAGAGATGTTCTATGCCAAGCTTGACTCAAATTGACCAGTGCCCCCCTTGCGACACACTCATGTCTTGGGTGACTCCAATGTAGATACTGGCACAGAGAGAGGTGGCTATGAGTTGTGTGTTGGTCCCCATGGCTCTGGCACCAGGACTGTCAACAGTTCACTCCTTCTGAACTTTGCAAAGTCCAGAAGACTGAGGATTACTGGTTCCTGGTTCCAGAGACGTGACCCTTGACGCTGGACTTGGCACAGCAATGCTCATAGTGTGGTAAAGGACACAGACTTGTTGCCGAACTGAGGATATGCAATTATGCATCAGGTCCAAGAAATTCTCAAGATGCAGTCCTATGCAGCTCCATGTTGAGAAACTGAGGGATCAGGCATGTGCCAAGTAGTTTGCAGTGGCAGTCTCAAATCGGTTTAAGTGCTTGGTACTTGGGAAGACCCTGGAGAGTTGTGGGATACCTTTAAATATGAAACTCAAAGTTGTCAGGGAGTACATTGGAGAGTGTCCAAGGATTAGGAGTGGTGTTGCTTCAAGGGAGACATTGGACAATATAGAGGAGAGAGTGCTGGCAGGCTGGCTGGGGACTCAGAGCAATGCAGGACTCTGTCACCAAGGACTAGAACCCTACTGAGGAGGGATGAGGAGAAGTATGTCAGAGGTCTTGCTGAGGATGTCGAGGGTTGTCTAAATGCAAACCACCTTAGACCTGCCTTTCAGGCTCTGAAGAAGCTCCACTCCAAGTCCACATCTCAATGAGTGTTATCTGAACAGCAGATGGGCAGATAGTATCCGATGCGAATGGGCATTGGGCTCCTTGGGCTGAGTACTTTGGGCAGTTGTACACGGCAGAGCCCCCAAGCAAACAGCTCCCCCTGGCTGGGTTGCAGATAGCAGCTGCTGATCCACCAGTAGAAGAAACTTCACCCTCTCTTACAGAAGTGAGAGAGGCTGTGAGGAAGTTGAAGGGTGTAAAGGCAGCTGGAATCCATAATATCAGTGCAGAGATGTTAAAAGCTGGGGGTGAAGCCATGATCCATGGGTTGCTGTCTGCCGTGTGGCAGCCCGGTGCCATTCCTGTTGACTAGTAAAGGGGGTTGCTTTCCCAATCTGGAAAGGGAAATGGAACCGACAGGACTGCAGTAATTACAGTGACCTCTTGATTAACACGAGTTTAAACAACACGTTTTTGATTTAACACAAGTTTATATTTAAGGAGATATGATTAACTAGCGTGATATTTTTCGATTTAACTCGCGTTTAATCGATGACGTCAAGCTCGATGATGTCAAGTGCACCCACACTACTTCTGGCGGGAACCGCGCTGAAAAACTCCACATTTTCCTTGACCTTAATGTGTATTCAGTATTACATAAAAACTACATTTTCCCTGAACTTAATGTGTATTCAGCAGGGTTGTTTGATTTAAATTAAAAGCACATTACTATTGTTTCTTATGGGGAAATTATGTTTAAATAACGGGATTTTAAATAACAGGACATCTCCAGGAACGTAACCCTCGTATTAATCAAGAGGTGACTGTACTGTGGTATTACACTGATCAGCGTGCCAGGCAAGGTGCTCGCACATCTGCTGCCAATGTGAATTTGATCTCATCTGCTAAAGTTTCAGAGACCTGAGTAATCTGGGTTCATGCCTGGCAAGTCAACAAGTGACTGGATCCTAGCACTCCGCGTCCTCGTGGAATGCCGCCATGAGTTTCAACAGGGTTGCTTGCAGCCTATGTTGATCTCTAGAAGGCTTTTGACTCAGTGCATCGTTAGGCACTCTGGGGCATTCTACAGATCCATGGTATTCCTGCAAGGATTATTGACATAATGACTGGCCTTTACTCTGGGACTGAGAGTGCCGTTAAGTATGGGGGAGGTGTTTCCGGCTTCTTCCCTGTTAATTCAGGAGTGAGGCAGGAGTGCACCCTTGCTTCATCACTTTTCAACACTTGCATGGATTGGGTATTAAGCAAAGTTATTGATCAATGTCATTGCGGAGCATCTGTTGGCAAAATCAAGGTCACTGACCTTGCTTTTGCTAATGATGCTGTACTCCTTGCAGAATCACTGGAGGTCCTGGTGATGGCTCTTGAAGTTCTGTATAAGGAGGCAAAGCCTCTGGAACTGAAGGTCTCCTGAGTTGAAACCATCAACATACGTGCTCCTTCCTCATCTGCTCTCGCTGCTTCCCCAGTCACTCCATCATTATGAAATTAGAATCTTCTTGAATCTCTAGAACCAGCCAGCACTTGCTAGAAATTCTTGACTAGTCTTCTCCAGTACACTCCATCATCATCATTTCATGGTCTTCTGCTCCTAGGAGTAGAAGAGTTTCCAGCTTTCTCTATCTAGGCACTCCCTCCTTGCCTGCTCAAAGCTTCTCAAAGATCTTTCCCCCCTCTCCCTAACGTACTCCTGCAACCTATCCCTCCATTTCACTGCACCCTATCCCTCCATTTCACTGGAGGTCATCCTCTAGCATTTCCTCCCTCCATCTCACTCACATACACCCTTCTGGTCATCTTACTCTCCTCCATTCGCTCCATGTGGCCAAACCACTTTAAGGTCTGTCGCTTCACTTCTTCCACCACTCCACACTTCTTCCTTTCACCCCTGTGACACATTCCAAAATGCTCGTACATTTCATTACTCATTCCATCCATTCTACTCACACCACAAGCACTCCTCAAATAACTAATTTCCACTGTATGCACTCTAGACCTCTGACTTTCATTCCAGGCCCACGTTTCACTTGCATATGTGAGGGTTGGTACTATTTTTGTATTTCTCAAATCCCTCTTTACCTCCATGCTCACACTTCTGCCATTCATGATTCGTCCCAAAGACCCTACCACCCTTCTTCCTTGCAATGTCCTTTCTCTTATCTCTCCCTCCATACCACCATGCTTACACATAACTGATCCAAGGTACTTAAACTCATAGACCTCCTCCATTTCTTCACCATTCAAAATTATTTTGCATTTCTTTTCACATTCAATTCCCACTCTATAAGGGCATACAAAATCTACTACCTCAGTTCTACTTCGCTCACAAACCATCACTTTACTTTTGTTGACATTTACTTTCAGCTTTCTCCTTTTACAGACACTATAAAAAACACTGACCAGATTTTGTAAGTCACTTTCATTTTCTGCAATGAGCACTGTGTCATCAGCAAACACTCCTTCAAAGTTTGAAATAGATTTCTAGCCTTTGTTTGCACAGTAAAAAGGCTTAATGATGTCCAATCTTAGATTTAATCTTCCATCCAAATGTACAGTAATTTCTCCATTTTGTGGACTGGCCCAGCCCATTGCTTTGTTGCATCTGTTGATTGCATGGGTGCAGAACTTTTCACAGCTTCACAAATTCTTTCTTTATCCTTCAAAATCACCGATGTAGTAGAGTGTGATAACTTCAGATCGTGTCCACATTCTCTTTCTTGTGCACATTCTTTCCTGCTTCATGTTGTTTAACCCTTAAAGCGCGGGGTTGTTTTGCCGTGCCTGTCCTCCCACGCGGGCATATTCAGGCAGAAACATACCTCAATTCAACCTTTTATATCTTCACTTCTACTTAACTTACATGACTGAATGAAGTATCATTGTAAAGTACATACCCTTAACTGTCTTTTGATGTTAATTTGAAGACTATATGACCGTTGGTAGAGCGAGTACGGAATATTGAATAGGATCACTGAAAACATATTTTTATAGACAGTTTACCACTGCTAGTGGACTTCCCTTCTATGATTTAGTAATAAGAAGCATAACTTTTATAGTTTATGTGAAACACACCCAAAAAAACTTACCTTCTGGGCCTTCCTGATGCCCTTGATGGGTGCTGAGGTCAAAAGGCCCCCATTTTATGGATGAAATTCACTGGAAGGTGAGAAGAGGTGGGATGTCTAGTGGACATCTTCTCAAAGCTAACACAAGGCATACGCTGACCAATAATTAGTCAAGGGAGCATGGTTGGGTATTATTTGAAAGAAAACAACATGCTCACTCTACTTCAGCACAAATATATTGAATTTGATGGTGCGCTAAATCAAAAAATGCCTTGTCAACAATTGTCGATACCCGTGGTTTGAGCCCAGGCACCAGCTGTCGACTGTTGTCAAAACCCGCGCTTTAAGGGTTAATCACCAGACTTTTTGTGTTGAGATCAATGGCCTTTCTCAGTTTCTCTCCTTGGCAGAATGAGGAGTAAATAAAGAGTTTCCTCTTGGTAGACATCTTGAGGCGGGGGGGGGGGGAGTTGAAGACGAATTTCCAAGACAAAAGCAGACTCGCAGGAAGTGTGCTGTACACACGGCTGGTTCTATTTGAGCCTCGGAATGAGAGTGACTCCAGCTTCCTGCAGTGCCAGGAGCTGGGGCCGAAACTGTCGTACGGCAGACGTAAAGTCAATCAGTTGTAAGTTGCATAGGTCGTAAGTCAACAATTCCTGTATATGTAAATTAATGTCGCACTTAATGGGTTAAGCTGCTAAAGAGTGTGTTGGATCAAGGAGTGGTTTTGTCTCGGGTGAGATGCTGGAGAATATCAAGATATCACTCTGCCAAGCTGGCTAAGAATAGGGATCAATATAGCACTCTGTTGGATAGAACTATGGCTCTCCTGAGAAGAGTCAAGACGAGGTTTGTCAGGGGTTTTGCTTAGGATGTCAAAGTCCATTTCGATGCAAATGACCTCAGACCTACCTACCAATCCCTGAAGAAGCTCCTCTCTGAGCCTCCCTCCCAGGGTAGTGCACCATCATGACTACAACAACTACCATAGTATTACACTGCTCAGGGTGCCAGACAAGGTGCTTGCCCATTTATATCTTATGCACATTTGCACCCAGCTGCTGAAGTTGCAGAGGCCTGAGTAGCTTGGGTTCACAGCTGGTAAGCTAACATCTGACTGTATTCCAGCACTTTGGTTGCCGGTGAAGTGCCTGCCTATGCGAGTTTTGAAAGAGTATGCTCACTGCTTAGGTCAATCTCAAGATGATTTAGTTGGCATTCTGAGATCTCCTACAACTCTGTGGAATTCATGCAAGAACTGTTGACTGGCCTGTACTCTTGAGACAGAGAATGTTGTGAAGTGTGGGTGTGTGTCCAGCTTCCCTGTGAATATGGGAGTGAGGCAGGGCTGTATCCTTGCTCCATCACTTTTCCAAACACTTGTATGGACTGGGCATCAGGCAAAGTTGTGAACTAAATTCATTATGAAGCATATATTGGATAACTGACCTTGTTTTTGTCCATGATATTGTAATCCTTCCTGGGTTGCTGAAGGTTTCAATAATGGCTCTAGAAGTATTGCATGAGGAGGCTAAGACAAAGACCAAGACAAAGGTACAGGTGTTTGGAGGCTTAACTGCATGAAACTGTAGTCTGTTCATGTGTGTGGCAATGACCTTGGTAGTGTAGTGCAGAAGAATGCAGGTCATGTGGCTTGTTCAGTTTTCTTTGTGCCTCTGGGTGGAGGACTGCTCTGGGCAGGGATGGATGGTGGGGGCGGGGCAGACAGCTTTGAAGCATGGTAATGAGGCAGTAGGTCCAGTCATGCATTAGAGTGAGGGTAATGAATGATGTGTTATTGTAGTAGTCTCTCTCCAGCCAGCTGGTAATTGTTGTGAAAAGGTGCTTACTTTGGCCATGCAGCAGTGTGTAGCTAACCAGTGTTTGGTCACTACATAGTAACCCAAAGTAACCTTACCACATATGGCTGCAGTTGGCTGATGACCATAGCTACTACTCCATTGCTCATACTGGACCAGTAGTAGGTGTATTTCACTACTGATCTCACCCCTGCCAGGCCTCCTCATCTCAGAGTTCCACAGTATCTACGCAGAACCCTCTGAAAGTTAAAGGTTACCCCTGGCCTGAATGTATGGGCTTGTGCCATATCTGTACCACACCAGCTGCTCCCAAAATAAAAGAAGGGTGTATTGGATTTCTTGGTAGGTGAATATACATAGTCACAAATGTGGCAGCAAGTCACCTTGTATCAAATATCTGTTTTTCCTTACAGATGGAGGAAGGCAACGTTGAGCTGATGTCAGCCCTCACTGAGGTCACCAAGTGTGTGGAGGAGTTTAGGTGTAAAAACTGACTCCAGTTCTCAGCTGGGCCAAGGCTTCAGAAGATCCCATGCTGAAGATTAATGGGGACATTTGAGTTCTTGTATCTATCTATCTGTGCTGAATTGTATTTCCTTATGTTAGTTGTGATAAAGAAATAGATTTGTGGAGGGAAGTGGAAGAGAGGGAAGGGAAAGACATATATAATTTCTTTCTCATTATTTTTGTTATTTTCTGTTAGAATTGATTGCTACTGTCGAGTACAAATGCGCGCAAGACACACTTACCTTATTACACAATGATAACATTGAAAGTCAAATAAGACACCGTATCATATCCGACCTACATCCTAAAAACAATCTTACAATATCTGGGATGAAATAACTCATGTGCTGGCTAAAGCGAGCCAGGACGCACTATACGCGTCCTCTGATATGGTACGGTTGCACCAGAGACTATATACGAAGAGATAGTGGTATGTAGTAATTTCTCGGGCGTGCGGAAGTAGCGCCATCTATTGCAGCCCACCAAAAACTTTTCTTTTCAAGGGCAGCTTTACTATTTTTGAAGTACCTGCCACAGCACCCTATCCAGCCTTCCTTGTTTTTTTCATTATTGTAAAATGATTTGCTAATGGGGTAAAGAAAAATATTTGTTCTTATATTTTATTAGGTATTATCTACATTATATCAATTTGTTATTTTAGGAAAAATATGGTGTAGAAAGCATTTGCTAATATATATATATATAGTGTGTGTGTGTGTGTGTGTGTGTGTTTTTTTTTTTTTTTACTTTGTGGCCTATTGCGCCGGTAGGCTTCTTCCCGGTGGATCCTGATGGTCGGTCCAAGGCTTCTTTCCGGTGGGTCCTGATGGTCGGCCCAGCCCGTTCTGGCGCAGGCGAGTGTTTATAGTGGCGCCATCTTGCATTGGCTCATGCTGCCCTCCCAGAGCTCATCTTTGATCCTAGAATCTAGAGTCCGGGTTGATAGGTGGTCTTCTGGACAGCATGTGGGTAGTTTTAAGCCACTCGGCGGCGGCTGAAAAATCCCAGCTTGGTGGCACCGGGCGGGGATTGAACTCACGTCCTCCTGAACACGAGGCCGTTACTCTGACGACTCAGCTTTGCAAAGGCAAAGGTACGGTTGGGGGCATACGCTGTAGCAGCGTGTGGCCTCGGTACACATCCACACACACATATATGTGTGTGTGTGTGTGTAGCAAACATATCCAGTGCTTTAAATACAAGCAAAGCATACAGCATTCTATGCATGCTAGAATATTATAATGCCTTTGCAACTGTGGTAACCCGGATGTCACACTGGTCCTGTGTCCCAGGGTAATGGGTTCCCTAACACCACAGGCTCAAGGGCCAATGTTACGGAGATGAGCACCGAGGCCACACGCTGCTACAGTGTATGTCCCCAACCGTACCTTTGCCTTTTGCAACATGCTCTTAGCTGAGTAAAAATATCATACTAACTGTACAAGTGCCAGATAATGGCAAGCATTGCACACTGTTTGACAGGGTAGAGAACAAAAGCTTCTAAGCATTATAACTGAAATAAACAATGGGAGACACTTAAAGCTTGTTAACTGAACATGACCCGATTTATAACAGGCAAAACCAACAATGGTGCGTTATATACAATAAAAACTGTATAAAAATGTTGCAAGGCAAAGCATCATAAAACATGCTGAAATACATGATGGAGGACATCAAGAAGGTAACACATGAGTTGTCTTAAATGGAATGCAATAACTTGGTGGTCCTGGGAGACAGCCGAGCCTGGAAGTGAAAATGGGATGTAGGACATGGTATGATCTCAAGCTCTGACCTTGGTGTCAGGGTCATGAAGATATTAAGCTCAGTAGGCACAACTATGCAGCAGAGGCACATATGATAAAAGCAAATGAGACAAAATAAGGCAACTCATAGTGAAATAAAATATCAGGAAAGTTATGCTGCAGTATGTGACACACCAAATTACAGGGCAGAGTGATATGTATTTCATAGGCTACATCAGTAAACATGTAATATTTATTGCAGGAAGCACACATTAAAGTTGGATGTAATAAAATCATTTGATATGTAACTCCTTGAACTGGCCAACCAAACAAACCACTCTCTGTCCACCCCACCCCCCTCAAAAAAAGCATTGTTTTTCAAAAGGTTTATGAGGCATTAGTCAAGAATATCAACTGCCATTACATTTTGTCAAAAAAAATCATACCTATGTGATTATGTATATCATATTGTAATGGCCCGAAATGTACTACAATTGTAATGGTATTTTTCCCCATGTAAATAGAGTTAACCTGGGGTGTTTGTGCAACCAGTTATATATGTATGTGGGTTTCTCATGAGAGAGAGAGAGAGAAGGGAAATAAGGAAGTACACAAGAGAAGGAGAAAAAATGAAAAGTATGAGAGGAGAGAGAGAGAAAGAAGTTTGAGAGAGAAGGGAACGAGAGGGAAGAGATGGGGGTTGAAACAAAGTGGCCTGTTGTGCTCCCATATCTCCCCTACAATCTGTAGTGTCAACAAAATTCAGGGGTCAAAACAGGGTATCGTTGCCAAAGTGGTCAATCTGCCTTCTTTTAATTATTGCGGGAGAACGGTAAATATTTATAATGGAAATAAAATACCAATGACCTTATATTGATATTGGAGGCCTACCAAGGAAATCTCAGGTCTCAAGCAGGCCTACCCTGCGACCAGTTTGTCACTCTGTGACGTCACACCAAGGCATTTTGGGGCCGAGACTAACGCCCCTTCCTCGCACTAGGTTGTGGGAGCGAGCTCATTCTCACGAGCGTCATTGCCCCTTTCAGGTGAGGAAAGAGCCGTTCACAGTGTTCAACTCACTTTGGCTATAATACTATAACTGAGACTGCATTCTCACGAGCGACATCGCCCCTTTCAGGTGTGCCAAAGGCAAGCCTGACAGATGGGAAGCTGGGCATCGCCCAGACCAAGGCCAACATGCAGCAGTAAACACTTTTGAAGCTGCATTGTGGGGGATTGCCTGTGGCAGGGTGTGTGAAGAGAGGAAGGAAGGAGAAGGCCAAAAGGGTGGTATGTGTGTCGTTCTCAGGGGTAACAATGGATAAGCGCAAACACACTAGTTTTAGTTAGGACTTAATTAAGGTGTGAAATAGTGGAGTCTGTGTTTCCCCGTGTGGGTGGAAACAGTTATTATGTTGGTGCTACTTATTGCCATGTGTGCATGTTAGTTAAAGTGTTAATGTTAACCTGTACTCATGGTATTTACAAATGTAATTAGTGATGTAAGATACGTAAGCTAACCTCTAATAAGTGGACCCTGTCCTACGACCCTTAGTTCACCATCAGAATCTCTAAACAATAATTACCTCAAGTAACTTTCTTAAAGTTATGTTACCTATATTACTTGTGCAGGTGATGAGCCTGTGTGTGATAATGATGCCTCATACGACTGGGTGAATAAACTACTAATTTTACTCTGTGGTTTAAATGATCAACAATTAATTCTACTTTGAGGTATAATGAACCTACATAATTAATTAAAAGAGTGCCCATGAATGCCACGACAATATAAAACAGAAAAAACATTGCATGCTGTAATACAAACAAGATTACTCCTGGAAGCCACATTAATGATGCCAGACATGTGATGATAGACACTTAGTGTGATGAAATTACATGCTGAATTTCACATCATGAAACCAAGCCAAGTGTCACTGCAGCACATTATTAGGTAGGGAGAGGATATGACTGGAGACTCTTGACAGATATAATGTCAAGATCTACAAGCACCCATTTTCCATATATATATATATATCTTTGATGTTCAGTCCATACCAAAACATTTGTCAATATGTTGCCACACTAAAAATCTAAAAATTCCCTGTTTTTGCAATGTTAGTCATACCTAAGCCCTGCTAAACCATCCAAATGAATCAAGAATGAGTTCCGGGGGGCAGCAAGAGCCAATACTAAATGGTGCCACTATAAAAAAAATTGCCTGCATCATAACGGGCCTGGGCCAACCACCAGGCCCCTGAAGAAAACCTACTGGCGCTATAGGTGGGTGGGGAAAAAAAAAAGGATCACATCAGAAGAATGGACAAAGGTTTGTCAGTGGCACTTCAAGGTTATGCTACCTCAAGAATGGACAAAGGTTTGTTAGTGGCACTTCAAGGTTATGCTACCTCTTCAAAGATTGGCCAGTCATGGTTTAAAGTGGAACAGGATAAACAAGAAACAGGCAGGTATCTGTGGACACTACTGTTACTATCAATTGCCAGCCCATGGCAAAATTTGAACCTATGCTATCAAAAACATAAGACCCATATGCTGATCACTCTACTAATCGTAACGGTACTACAGCCATAGAAACATAATAGAGTTTAAATATATCATTCAAAATGTCAACCTTTTTACATACCTTTTTTTAAAGATATGAAGCCTACTGGTGTTACAGTTAAATATTGAACTCAATTTGTATGCAGAGATGTGAGGTATGTTATTAAGCTGTAATGTTTCCAACACATTAGTTGTGATTAAAGCAACATGGAATAGTAACTAAAGAGGATAAATTATCACTGAGAACAAGAGGTTCCTTACTATATTGTGGTGAGCTTGATGGCCGAGTTGAGTTTCCTCCAACCCCATCAAGTCCACACCCTGTTGAGAGGCAATTTTTTAATCAAAGTGAAAAATGGATGCAAATGGTCACTAAAATTAGTTATTATACTTGGTGTCACAAATTCGGGCAAATAATTTAGGGAAGGACTCCTGGACTTAGCATCACTGATGAAGTAAATGATCTCGTGTACTCATTGGGCTATAATACATACACTGTTATAATGTGTATTATTGTCTTGTTACTATATATTACCTACTGATAATGGAAATACATGTCAGGATTAATCATCAAATACAAGGAAAAAAGAATCATGTATGGAAATTGTGAACTTTTAAGTTCATGTAACAAACAAGGTTTATTGTACACAAAAAGGTTGGATACTTCAGATGTAAAAGATTTTTGGATATAACATCACCCCCTTCCTCCATATTGGTTCTTTAAAGCAAGGGTTGACTACAGCTGATTATTATTTGCAGAAGGTTTAATGACACTTTTTTTAGTGCAAAGCATCTGGAAATCAATGATCATTATGGAATACTTCTCATGAGTAGCTACTAAAACTTAACAACCTAGAAGGATGCACAATCATACTATAAAGGATAGATATATTATAAGAAATAGCTACATTGGTGGATCCAAGGGGGGGCCCAGGGGGCCTGGGCCCCCCCCATAGTCCTGAGTGATTTTTTTTTCTTTTTTTTTACAACAAAGGAGGCAGCTCAAGGGCACACAAAAAAAGAAAACAATAATAAAAAAAAGCCCGCTACTCGCTGCTCCTAAAAAGAAATAAAAGAGGTGTCCAAAAGCAAGATCAAATACGGGAGGAGAGATGTCCTGATACCCTCCTCTTGAAAGAGTTCAAGTCGTAGGCAGGAGGAAATACAGATGAAGGAAGATTGTTCCAGAGTTTACCAGTGTGAAGGATGAAAGAGTGAAGATGCTGGTTAACTGTTGCATAAGGGGTTTGGACAGTATAGGGATGAGCATGAGTAGAAAGTCGAGTGCAGCGGGGCCGCAGGAGGGGGGGAGGCATGCAGTTAGCAAGTTCAGAAGAGCAGTCAGCGTGGAAATATCGATAGAAGATAGAAAGAGAGGCAACATTGCGGTGGAATTTAAGAGGTAGAAGACTATCAGTATGAGGAGGAGAGCTGATGAGACGAAGAGCCTTAGCCTCCACTCTGTCCAGAAGAGCTGTGTGAGTGGAGCCCCCCCCACACATGAGATGCATACTCCATACGAGGGCGGACAAGGCCCCTGTATATGGACAGCAACTGTGCAGGGGAGAAGAACTGGCGGAGACGGTACAGAACGCCCAGCCTCGAGGAAGCTGATTTAGTAAGAGATGAGATATGAAGTTTCCAGTTGAGATTTTGAGTTAAGGATAGACCGAGGATGTTTAGTGTTGAGGAAGGTGATAGCTGGGTGTTGTCAAAGAATAGGGGATAGTTGTTTGGAAAATTGTGTCGAGTGGATAGGTGGAGAAACTGTGTTTTTGAGGCATTGAAGGACACCAGGTTCCTCTTGCCCCAATCGGAAATAATAGTAAGGTCTGAGGCTCAGCGTTCTGCAGCCTCCAGCCTTGAGTCGTTAAGTTCCTGTAGGGTGGGTCTTCTATTAAAAGAAGTTGAGTAATGCAGAGTGGAATCATCGGTGTAGGAATGGATAGGACAGTTCGTTTTGGAAAGATCATCAATGAACAACAGAAAAAGAGTGGGAGATAGGACAGAACCCTGTGGGACACCACTGTTAATAGATTTAGGGGAAGAACAGTGACCGTCTACCACAGCAGAAATAGAATGGTCAGAAAGGAAACTGGAGATAAAGGTACAGAGAAGGATAGAAACCGTAGGAGGGTAGTTTGGAAAGCAAAGATTTGTGCCAGACCCTATCAAAAGCTTTTGGTATGTCCAGCGCAATAGCAAAGGTTTCACCGAAACAGCTAAGAGAAGATGACCAAGAGTCAGTTAAGAAGGCTAGGAGACCACCAGTAGAACGCCCCTTGCGGAACCCATACTGGTGATCAGATAGAAGGTCAGTAGTGGAAAGGTGCTTTTGAATCTTCCGGTTAAGGATTGATTCAAAAGCTTTAGATAGACAAGAAAGTAAAGCTACAGGACAGTAGTTTGAGGGATTGGAGCGGTCACCCTTCTTAGGCACAGGCTGTATGAAGGCATACTTCCAGCAAGAAGGAAAGGTAGATGTTGACAGGCAGAGGCGAAAGAGTTTGACCAGGCAGGGTAACAGCACGGAGGCACAGTTTTTAAGGACAATAGGAGGCACTCCATCGGGTCCATAAGCCTTCTGAGGATTGAGGTCAGAGAGGGCATAGAAAACATCATTTTGAAGAATCTTTATAACAGGCATAAAGGAGTCAGAGGGGGGATGAGTAGGAGGAATATGCCCAGAATCGTCCAGAGTGGAGTTTTTAGAAAAAGTTTGAGAGAAGAGTGCAGCCTTAGAGATAGATGAGACGGCAGTGTTGCCGTCAGGACTGAGGAGTGGAGGGAAAGATGAAGAAGAGAAGTTGGAGGAGATGTTTTTGGCTAGATGCCAGAAGTCACGGGAAGAGTTAGAGAAAGCAAGGTTTTGGCATTTTCTATAAATGAAAGAAATTTTGGTTAGTCGGAGAATAGATTTGGCACGATTCCGGGCAGAAATGTAAAGTTCATAATTAGCATTAGTTTGAGGGCTCTGGTACCTTTTGTGAGCTGCCTCTCTATCATTGACAGCACGAGAACAAGCGTGATTAAACCAAGGCTTTTTAGCGTGAGGAGTAGAGAAAGAACGAGGAATGTATGCCTCCATTCCAGAGACAATCACCTCTGTGATGCGCTGAGCACACACAGGGGGGTCTCTATCCTGGAAGCAATAATCATTCCACGAGAAATCGGAAAAGTACATCCTCAGGTCGTCCCACCGAGCTGAAGCAAAATGCCAGAAGCATCGCCTATTCGGTGGGTCCAGAGGGTGTACAGGAACGATAGGACAGGATGCAGAAATAAGATTGTGATCGGAGGAGCCCAACGGAGAGAAAAGTTTGACAGAATAAGCAGAAGGGTTTGAGGTAAGGAAGAGGTCTAGTATGTTGGGCCGGTCTCCAAGACGGTCGGGAATATGTGTAGGGTGCTGGACCAACTGCTCTAGGTCGTTGAGGATAGTAAAGTTGTAGGCTTGTTCACCAGGATGGTCAGTGAAAGAGGATGAAAGCCAAAGCTGGAGGTGAACATTGAAATCTTGTAGGATGGAGATTTCAGCGGAGGGAAAGTGGGTCAAGATGTGCTCCACTTTAGAATTCAAATAGTCAAAGAATTTTACATAGTTGGTAGAGTTAGGTGAGAGATAAACAGCACAAATGTATTTAGTAATAGAATGACAATGAAGTCTTAGCCAGATGGTAGAAAATTCAGAAGAGTCAAGGTTGTGGGCACGAGAGCAAGTGATGTCGTTAACGCGTAAGCATAACATCCAGCTTTGGATTAAAATTTAGGATAGAGATAGTAGGAGGGAACAGAGTAGAGATGCTGTCAGTAGCCTCAGAAACCTGTGTTTCGGTAAGGAAGAGAAGGTGAGGTTTAGAGGAGGAGAGATGATGTTCCACAGAATGAAAATTAGAGGGAAGACCGCGAATGTTGCAGAAATTGAGAAGAAAGAGGTTCGAGGAGTTATCAAGACACCTCTCGGGTCGGCAGCCAGAAGGGGAGTCCTCCCTGGGGGAATTTGTGGTCCCCCCCCCAGGCAGGGACTCCGAGGCTTGATGTAGGTGCGCCATTTTGAAATTTGAATTTTGGGAAAAGGTGTATATGTTGTGTGAATGTAGTGTGGTGTGGATAAAGAGAGGATCTGTCTTTAGAGAGCATGTTGAACTACTCTCCGGTGTTGGTGAGACAATAGGGAAACGGTTAGTGAGGACATGGGAAGGGTCTTTGGAGGGCTTCAGCTCCCTTCTCACCTCCCATATATACCTCACCGGGAGTGGCTTGCACCCGTTCGGTAGGTGTCTTCCTACCTACTCCTACGCTAGTTTTCCTACTCCAGGAAAACTAGCTCAAAAGCGCGCTGCCGCTAAAACAATGCTTTGGCACAAAGTCCAGGCCGTTATACCCATTGATTTAGGTCAGTCCACCAGTTTTTCAAGACCAGCTTCCATCCACAAAAAGTCTGACGTCCCCCCCCAAACTCATTTCCTGGATCTGCACCCAAAGACAGACATGGTTCAGTGTTCATGAACAACAAAAAAAAAAAAAAGTTAAGACAATCAATATCCAATCATTTTGGGATACATAAATCAGCATCCATATGAAGGAATTCTACAACTTAAAAGTGATGTTGAGCAGGGCATGTGTTAAGTGACTTGCACAATCTATTTTGTGATGTCATAATTAGATTAATAACACAACAATCAACAAACACTAGATGAAGTATTCATACCAAAATCAGTACATGGAGCTGGTGAACTGCAATGGGGAGCACATTCCTGCAGCCTATATAGCAAGAGGGTTAGATGCTGCCATGTACTTCAGGGGGTGGCTAAATGTCTTCACCCTTGGCCTCTTTCTTGGACTCTCCCCTTCATCTGCCACATTCTCTTGGATGATATCGAACGTGTTCGGATCTGTTGGGATGTGGTTGTATTAGATGTGGAATAACATACGACAGTGGAACATGGAAGGAAAGAGTATGTCCACATGGTAAAATAGAGATGAGGATTGCACTGCATTAGTTAAGTGATTACAAGATGTAAATTGAAATTCTTTCTTTTTTTTACGTTGTTGCCTATTGCGCCGGTAGGCATCTTCCCGGTGGGGCCTGATGGTCGGCCCAAGGCTTCTTCCAGGTGGGGTCTGATGGTCGGCCCAGCCCATTCTGGCACAGGCGAGTGTTTATAGTGGCGCCATCTTGCATTGGCTCATGCTGCCCCCCAGAACTTGTTCTTGATTCGCTTGGACGGCTTCTTCTAGAGTCCGGGTTGATGGGTGGTCTTCAGGACAGCATACTGAAAGGATGTACGGGGACAACTGGGTGAGAAGGGAGAGAGATGCAGATTTTGATGTTATATAGCTAGTTACATCAATGAAGACTTAGGACATACACATTCAGAAAGACCACAATTTTGGCTGCTAGACAGAGAAGCACTAGATGTCAAAGTGCCAGGACACTGAAGGAATTAATAAGAAAAGCAATAATAATTAATGAGTATAAATATATTTCTGATATTTTTGTTTATCTTAATACTAGTATTAGAATTTTCAAACACTAATAATATAATAAATAAACATTGATAAATTAATGAAAATAAATACATTAATTGTACTAATACTACCACTAACAATATTAACAGCACTGCACCTAAGAGACTGAGCAATAAACTGAGTCTGAAATATAACCATAATAATTGAACTGTCTCTGTCTGAGTGTTATGTGAAGCTTGCTCCATGCACCGTGATAGGAATGGCATAGATGCATGCAGGTTGCTGAGATACTTACAGTCACCAGCCACTTGTAGATATGGCACCAAAATGTTTTGGAAGCATTGGAGGCCAACTTCTATTTACTTAATTATTATTTTCTTTAAACAAAGGAGACAGCTCAAGGGCAACAAAGCGTACAAGAAAAAAAAGCCCCACTACTCACCACTCCCAAACAGACAAAAGTAGAGTCTTGATACACTCTTAATTCTTGAAGGTCAAGTTATAAGCAGGAGTAAATGCATACGAAGGAAGGCTGCTCCAGAGTTTATCAGTGTAAGGGATGAAAGAGTAAAGATGCTGGTTAACTTTTGCATAATATGTTTGTCAAGATAGAACATGCAGTAATTGACTTAAATTAGAAAAAGTAAAGATTTTGGAGGGAAATGGGCAGGCATTGGTTTAGTAACAGGGTGGTGGGGGAATGGAATAGACTCAGGAATCACATAGTGAGTGCAGGGACGATAGCTTGTTTTAAGAGTAGACTGGATAGCTACATGGACGAGGCTGACAGGTGGTAGTGGGGAGGAATCTGGAGCTGCCGTGTGTAGGCCATTCGGCCTCTTGCAGTCTCCCCATGTTCATGTGTTTAAATCAAATGCAGCGGCCAGCGGGGCCGCGGGAGGAGGGGAGGCATGCAGTTAGCAAGTTCAGAACAGCTGTCAGCGTGAAAATGATTAGAATTTCCACATTATCATTATTTATATATATCACTTACCCCCGGCTGGCATCCTTCCGTAATAAATGTAGCTTCACACCAGGCTGTGTCCTCTTTTCACCACAAAGGGACATGATTCGAGGCTCCGGCTGGTGAACGTGGCGGCCGCGGCGGTGTTATGATTTTTGAACGAGGCAGCGTTGCAATCGGAGCAGAGAAAGATATTGCTGCGAATAGCAGTATAATAAACAGTATAAGTTAGACCGAGATAATTATATTCACCCACTCTTTCCCCCTACAAACCAATGACTCAATGTAAATCATTACTGATGGAAGTCAGCGTGCGTGCTAAAACAATGAGTTCGGAAGAAAAAACATGATCACATAGTTTTTAAAGAACAGCAGTAGGGCTACAACCTTGGTTCATTCCAGTAATAGAAAACCTTAAAAGAAACAAGTCACCTGGACCTGACGGGATACACCCTAGGATCATAAAGGAATTGAAGGAGACACTGCTGGAGCCTTTGAGGATACTATACAGCAGTTCATTGCAGGATGGTGTGGTACCAGAAGACTGGAGGGTAGCTCACATCACAGCCATTTTTAAAAAGGGGAATAAATGTGATCCAGGCAACTATAGGCCGGTCAGCCTTACTAGTATATTCTGCAAGATGATGGAGTCACTTTTGAGAGAGGAAATTATTGCACACATGAAAATGAACAATCTCTTTAGTAATAAGCAATTTGGCTTCATCTCGGGCAGATCGACGGTGCTGCAACTTATCAAAGTGCTTGACGCATGGACTGAGGCTCTTGACGAGGGGCTGGCTGTGGATGTGGTTTACCTGGATTTCATGAAGGCCTTTGACAGAGTCCCACATAAGAGATTAATGAAGAAAGTCTCCAGCTATAGAGTGGAAGGCAAGGTGCTCAGATGGATTCATAGTTTTTTGACTGGTCGGAAGCAGAGGGTCCTGGTCAATGGCGAGGCATCAGCATGGAAGGACGTGACAAGTGGAGTGCCACAGGGCTCGGTGCTGGGTCCTTTGCTATTTGTAATGTTTATAAATGACCTGCCGGATTCAGTCAAACATGACAGCCAAGTGTTCCTGTATGCAGACGACACTAAGATTTTTAGAAAGATAAAGGAAAGGGAAGATTGTGACAAGCTGCAAGAGGACCTAGATGAGCTCAAAGGATGGACAGAAAAATGGCTCATGAATTTTCACCCAGACAAAAGTAAACACATGAGGATTGGGCAATCAGAAATTGAGGACAAAGTTTATAATATGTACAGTAAAATCAATAAGACCAGGGTAGAAAAGGACATAGGTGTGGTCATTGATAACAAGCTCATGTTCTCAGACCACCTGGCCGAAAAAATTAACAAGGCGAATAAGATTGTGGGGCTGATAAGAAGAACTTTTATTCACCTTGACCCTGCAGTATTCAAGACACTCTACACTGCATTGGTAAGACCCCATTTAGAATAGCAACGAAGCTGGTGCCTTGCCTGAAAGACCTGCCATATGGAGAGAGACTGAGACAGCTTGAGTTGCCCACACTGGCATATAGAAGATCCCGGGGAGACCAAATTGAAACTTTTAAAATTGTAACCAGGAAATATGATATAGATTGTACAGAGGGACTTTTTGATTTAAGGGAAGATAGCACCACACGGGGAAACTCTAAGAAAATCTTTAAACCAAGAGCTAGGCTGAATGTTCAGAAGTTTTCATTCCCCAACCGGGTGGTTAATACCTGGAACAGTTTGCCAGAGTGGGTAGTGAACGCTGACTCAGTAGAGAGTTTTGAGGCAAAACTCGATAAATTTTGGAAAAATCAAGAACAAAAATTTTCATATAGAGCACAAATAGTCACCACGCGCAGCCCACACAGTGTTCAGGCTGCTGAACTGGAGCCACAGGCCACTTAAGGCCTCTTCCAGGGAATCTTCTGTGAGTATCTGTGAGTATGTATACAGAAAGGTTAAACACATAATAGGGTACACATCTAACCACTGGTGGCCTCCCACAAATGCAGAGAAAGTAATATAATTGCGGTACAATAATAGCATTACTCATGACATGCAGTCAGGCTATATCTACCTGGTAAATATATATATATATATATATATATATATATATATATATATATATATATATATATATATATATATATATATATATATATATATATTTTTTTTTACGTTGTTGCCTATTGCGCCGGTAGGCATCTTCCCGGTGGGGCCTGATGGTCGGCCCAAGGCTTCTTCCAGGTGGGGCCTGATGGTCGGCCCAGCCCGTTCTGGCGCAGGCGAGTGTTTATAGTGGCGCCATCTTGCATTGGCTCATGCTGCCCCCCGGAACTCGTTCTTGATTCGCTTGGACGGCTTCCTCTAGAGTCCGGTTTGATGGGTGGTCTTCAGGACAGCATGTGGGTAGTTTTAAGCCACTCGGCGGTGACTGAAAAATCCGAGTGGTAGCGTGAGGATTCGAACCCGCGTCGTCCATCACGCGGCGAATGTGGGTCCAGTACGCTACCAGTTCGGCCACCGCCTACCCAATATATATATATATATATATATATATATATATATATATATATATATATATATATATATATATATATATATATATATGATGGGTTCTGGGGGTTGGGGGTGGGTGTCTGGAAGAGGGGAGGCGCCTGAATGTAAACAACGCTGCAGCTGCGCCATCTGTTGCAACCGACATACACCACCACTCGCCCACGGTCTTTCATAGAGGCCCCCTCTCCTATTCTATAGTCTCCTTAGGTTGCACGCAAGGATGCAGTATACGCATCCTCGTGTTGAAGGGGTTTAAACCCTTCCATACACTTTTTCTGCCACACTGAGTAGACTTGTTCCCTTGTAACTATTACAGTCACCTCTGCTCGCTTTCCCTTTGTACAGCAGCACAACACTAGCCTTTCTCCAGTCCTCTGGCACCACACCCTGTTCCCATGCTGGGTTACATATCCATAACATCCATTCTACGACTACACCTCCTCCATACTTCAACATTTCTACTGTTATGCCATCAGCTCCAGGGGCCTTTCCTACTTTTAACTTCTTCATTGCTTCCTCTATCTCACCTCTCAAGTTCTTACTTTCGGATTATATATTTTCTAAGGTTTGTGGTTTTAATTTAGTATTAGGTAATGATGTTCGTCCGTTAGTGTTTGTTTCAGTCACAAACGGAGCTGGCAAACACCAATACGACAACAGCCTTCTTTTACTTCAATATAGACGTCTTTTACCCCAAAATAGCCTTCTCTATATCCCAATGAAACCCCACTTTTTACCCCAATATAGATGTCTTTTTACCCCGAGATAGCCTTCTTTATTCCCCAATGAAACTCCGCTTTTTACCCCAAGATAGCCTTCTCTGTATCCCAATGAAACTCCACTTTTTACCCCAATTTAGATGTCTTTTTACCCCACTTTTTACTCCAATATAGAAGTCTTTTTACCCCAAGATAGCCTTCTCTGTATCCCAATGAAACTCCACTTTTTACCCCAATATAGATGTCTTTTTACCCCAATATAGAAGTCTTTTTACCCCAAGATAGCCTTCTCTGTATCCCAATGAAACCACTTTTTACCCCAATTTAGATGTCTTTTTACCCCACTTTTTACCCCAATTTAGATGTCTTTTTACCCCAATATAGACGTCTTTTACCCCAAGATAGCCTTCTCTGTATCCCAATGAAACTCCACTTTTTACCCAATTTAGATATCTTTTTACCCCAAGATAGCCTTCTCTTTATCCCAATGAAACTCCACTTTTTACCCAATTTAGATATCTTTTTACCCCAAGATAGCCTTCTCTTTATCCCAATGAAACTCCACTTTTTACCCCAATTTTTGTCTTTTTACTCCTATAACACCCCACTGTACCCTAACGCTGACATCTTTTTATCTCAATCCTGACATCCCTTTACCCCAATGATACCCAACTGTACCTCAATGTAGATGTCATTTTACCACAATGATAACCCACTGCCATTTCTTTTTACCCAACGATGCCCCAATGTACCCGAATATGGCCATCTTCTTACCCTGATGTTGCTGTCTGTTAACCCCAGTGTAGGTGTCCATACCCCAATGATACTTTTGTGCTCCAATGTAGATGCCTTTTTACCCCAGTAATACCCCACTACCATGTCTTTTTATCCCAAGGACACCCTGGATATTGCAGGTTTTCTTGGTGTTTTTGGCGTAGTTTATGGAACTTTTCCCAAAAAATGAACCTTAAAACCAACATCATAATCTGTACTGGGAGGAAAAGCCTAACCATTTTATCCATCCTCTTGGACTCCGAAAACCTAAGAAGTTTATAAACACGAGAACCTTGATTCAAAATACATTAAACCTCTTAGACCTGGAGATATATTTTGTTCATTCTTTCCAGCGGCAGGGAGTGGGCAAGGCTGAAGGAAGTAAAAAGCAAATCTGTCATTGAGTGTTGCTATACACTTGTACTTTTAAAATTGACTGTCTCACTCACAACTTGGCCAAAAATGATGCAGATAGCTTCATTTGCCAATTTTTGGTGAATATTTGGTCTATTCAGCCAATGCCCCTGCAATGCCTTGTGCGTCTATGGGGTTTCTGGACAACATATTGTGAATGACACCAAATGCGTTCTTGGATAACATTCAATCCATATCAAACAAGGGTCGCAAGTCATATATCATGGCCCCAGTTACTTGCTTCCTGACTGCACCCAGCCAGGTTTTTATACACATTCGTAGAAAAAGTGTTCTGCTTTCATATCTTCCAGTAAGTTCCAGTAAGTTTAAGATGTTAATTTCACAGTTTTTTGTATATTGCACACATCTATTTTACTAAACTTTACAAATTTGGGTTATTTTCCTTCAGAATTTGTCTTTCACTATAATGGTAATATATGTATACTTCCATAATAAAACTAATATAATAATTTAATTTTAATAAGGATTCCATCCTTGTCCTGTTTTTTTTTTTTTTTTTTTCCATGAACACTGTAGTCTCCTCATCTATAGCTTGCCATTGGAGCCTAGGCTGCTTTGGTAAGCTCTTCGCTGATTGGACAGTGACTTGAGTCAGCCTTGTTCCAGCTCATCTTAAGAAACTGGCCTCTCCTCTCTGCATTTTGCTAATTTTTCTGTGGCTTACACTTTTGCATAGCAATACTTACTTGGTTTCTTTGTTGGTGGACAGCAGAATAAGAGTAGATTATGAATTGGTTGAAAAAAAAAATACAAAATAGAATATGCTATTTGGAGTCGAAATCTTTGAGATAAATGTTTAAGCTGGTTTATATTCTTATTTTTCAGCAGGTACTGTGAAAATAAATAGTTGAAGGTTACAGACAATCTTTTGAACACGATGGTATCACCAGACTGAATTCATTTGGAAGGATGGGAAGTATGCACCTTTGCCACAAAGTTGTAGGTGCAACTTTCATTGTTTCATGTTTGCTAGGCAATTAATTTTTTTCACTACATTCATAATCCACTTTTATTCTATTGTCCACTGACGAAGAAACAAAGTATTGTGTTACATAAGTGAGCTACAAAATCAGTAAGTCAATGGGGGCACATACTGGGGAGCACATCACCTCGCCCACCCAGGGGTCCCTCCGGGTAAGTCTCGTGGAGGCTGCTGCCTCATCCTAAGTGCCTCTTGGAAAGATCTATTGACCTGCTCTATGGGTGCCCCTTGGCCTCCTCCACTCAGGATTGTCTCTTACAGAAACAACCTGATGAGCAGGGTTGGCTTCTGGGCAGCTTGCCACATGCCAGTATAGCTGGAGTTGGCATTGACGGACTATGCAAGTAATATATGTTGAATCAGCCTCACCAAGTAGTCACTGATTTGACTCAAGTCATTCCAGAGATATCACAACCTTGAAGTTAACAGGGATGCTGAGATGACATCGTCCTTGTGTTGTCTTAGCCCAGTGAGTCTTATCAATCTGTGAAGCCCGACCAGCACTATCACCACCAGCCTGAACTAGAAGATGTAACTTTAATCTTTGCCTTGGAAAGTAGGCTCTACTAAAACTGCCACAGCTCCCATCCCTAAGACCCCAACACTGAAAATAAAATGTTACACCAACAAACACTGAAGATCTAAACTTAAAGAGGAGGAGGTAGGAAGACACCTACCGAAAGGGCGTGAGCTACTCCCAGTGAGGATATATTGGAAGCGAGGAGGGTGCTGAAGCCCTTCAGAGACCCTTCCCATGTCCTCACTAACCATTTCCCTTTTGTCTCAACACCAGAGAGCAGTTCAACATGCTCTCTAAAGACAGTTCCTCTCTCTTTCTACACCACACTACATTCACACAACACACACACCTTTTCCCAAAATTCAAAATTCAAAATGGCGAAAAATAACACTGCCTTAGAGTCCCCGCCTGGGGGGGTGACCATAAATTCCCACAGGGAGGACTCCCCTTCTGGATGCCGACTTGAGAGGTGTCCTGATAACTCCTCGAACCTCCTCCTTATCAATTTCTGCAACATTCGTGGTCTTCGTTCCAATTTTCATTCTATGGAACACCATCTTCCCCTAAATCTATTAACAGTGGCGTCCCACAGGGTTCTGTCCTATCCCCCACTCTTTTTCTGTTGTTCATTGATGATCTTTCTAAAACGAACTGTCCTATCCATTCCTACGCCGATGATTCCACTCTGCATTGCTCAACTTCTTTTAATAGAAGACCCACCCTACAGGAACTTAACGACTCAAGGCTGGAGGCTGCAGAACGCTTAGCCTCAGACCTTACTATTATTTCCGATTGGAGCAAGAGGAACCTGGTGTCCTTCAACGCCTCAAAAACAAAGTTTCTCCACCTATCCACTCGACAATCTTCCAAACAACTATCCCCTATTCTTTGACAACACCCAGCTATCACCTTCCTCAACACTAAACATCCTCGGTCTATCCTTAACTCAAAATCTCAACTGGAAACTTCATATCTCATCTCTTACTAAATCAGCTTCCTCGAGACTGGGCGTTCTGTACCGTCTCCGCCAGTTCTTCTCCCCTGCACAGTTGCTGTCCATATACAGGGGCCTTGGCTGCCCTCGTATGGAGTATGCATCTCATGTGTGGGGGGGGCTCCACTCACACAGCTCTTCTGGACAGAGTGGAGGCTAAGGCTCTTCGTCTCATCAGCTCTCCTCCTCATACTGATAGTCTTCTACCTCTTAAATTCCGCCGCAATGTTGCCTCTCTTTCTATCTTCTATCGATATTTCCACGCTGACTGCTCTTCTGAACTTGCTAACTGCATGCCTCCCCCCCTCCTGCGGCCCCGCTGCACTCGACTTTCTACTCATGCTCATCCCTATACTGTCCAAACCCCTCATGCAAGAGTTAACCAGCATCTTCACTCTTTCATCCCTCACGCTGGTAAACTCTGGAACAATCTTCCTTCATCTGTATTTCCTCCTGCCTACGACTTGAACTCTTTCAAGAGGAGGGTATCAGGACATCTCTCCTCCCGTATTTGATCTTGCTTTCGGCCACCTCTTTTTGTTTCTTTTTTAGGAGCAGCGAGTAGCGGGCTTTTTTTTATTATTGTTTTCTTTTTTTGTGTGCCCTTGAGCTGCCTCCTTTGTTGTAAAAAAAAAAAAAAAAAAAAAAAAAATCTCTCCTCCTTTAAACCTCATCTTCTCTTCCTCACCGAAACACAGGTTTCTGAGGCTACTGGCAGCAACCTCTTCTCTATTCCCTCCTACTATCTCTATCCTAAATTTCAATCCAAAGCTGGATGTTGCGCCTACGTGCGCAACAACATCACTTGCTCTCGTGCCCACGACCTTGACTCTTCTGAATTTTCCACCATCTGGCTAAGACTTCATTATCACTCTATTACTAAATACATCTGTGCTGTTTATCTCTCACCTAACTCTACTAACTATGTAAAATTCTTTGACTATTTGAATTCTAAAGTGGAGCACATCTTGACTCACTCTCCCTTCGCTGAAATCTCCATCTTGGGAGATTTCAATGTTCAACACCAGCTTTGGCTTTCATCCTCTTTCACTGACCAGCCTGGTGAACAAGCCTACAGCTTTGCTCTCCTCAACGATCTAGAGCAGTTGGTTCAGCACCCTACACGTATTCCCAACCGTCTTGGAGACCGGCCCAACATTCTAGACCTCTTCCTTACCTCTAATCCTTCTGCTTACTCTGTCAAACTGTTCTCTCCATTGGGCTCCTCCGATCATAACCTTATTTCTCTCTCCTGTCCTATCACCCCTGTACATCTTCTGGACCCACTGAGGAGGTGATGTTTCTGGCATTTTGCTTCAGCTCGGTGGGACGACCTGAGGATGTACTTTTCCGATTTCCCGTGGAATGATTAATGCTTCCAGGAGAGAGACCCCTCTGTGTGTGCCCGGCGCATCTCAGAAGTGATTGTCTCTGGAATGGAGGCATACATTCTACGTTCTTTCTCTACTCCTCATGCTAAAAAGCCTTGGTTTAATCATGCTTGTTCTCGTGCTATTAA
Organism: Eriocheir sinensis; assembly: GCF_024679095.1. Classification (NCBI taxonomy): domain Eukaryota; kingdom Metazoa; phylum Arthropoda; class Malacostraca; order Decapoda; family Varunidae; genus Eriocheir; species Eriocheir sinensis. The sequence goes on from NC_066557.1 coordinate 863,234, forward strand.
AGATAGAGAGGCAGCTCACAAAAGGTTCCAGAGCCTTCGAACTCCCGCTAACTATGACCTTTACATTTCAGCCCGGAATCATGCCAAATCTATTCTCCGACTTACCAAAACTTCTTTTATCAATAGAAAATGTCAGCACCTTGCTTTTTCTATTCTTCCCATGACTTCTGGCATCTAACCAAAAATATCTCCTCCAATTTCACTTCTTCCTCTTTCCCTCCTCTCCTTAACCCTGACGGCAGCACTGCCGTCTTATCTGTCTCTACGGTTGAACTCTTCGCTCAAACTTTCTGTAAAAACTCCACCCTGGACGATTCTGGGCATATTTCTCCTACTCATCCCCCCTCTGACTCCTTTATGCCTGTTATTAAGATTCTTCTAAATGATGTTCTCTATGCCCTCTCTGGCCTCAACTCTCAGAAGGCTTATGGACCTGATGGAGTGCCTCCTATTGTCCTTAAAAACTGTGCTTCCGTGCTGACACCCTGCCTGGTCAAACTCTTTCGTCTCTGCCTATCAACATCTACCTTTCCTTCCTGCTGGAAATATGCCTTTGTACAGCCTGTGCCTAAGAAGGGTGACTGTTCCAATCCCTCAAACTACTGCCCTATAGCTTTACTTTCCTGTCTATCGAAAGCTTTTGAATCAATCCTTAACCACAAGATTCAAAAGCATCTTTCCACTTATAACCTTTTATCTGATCGCCAGTATGGGTTCCGCAAGGGGCGTTCTACTGGCGATCTTCTTGCTCTCTTAACTGACTCTTGGTCATCCTCGTCACACTGGACCCAAATCTGGCGAGCACGAGCTCTTGCTGGCAGCTTTTGCTCGCGAGCAAGTCACTGTTGTCGTCACACTGACGAGCGACGAGGGGCGAGCAACATTGTAAACAAAGCCTCAACCATGGCGCCTACTACACCTACGCTTCGCATTACAGCTAAGTGTGCAGCTGTGACGGCATTACTTGCTGTTATTCAACGAGCTCAGAAGAAGAAAAGACGAGTCTGGGTTCGGTCATGGCTGAAGAGAAGGGAGGGAGACCCATGATGTGTACATCATAACATCATAACTTTCTTCAGCGTAGACTTACAGAAATCTGGATGGTTGTGGTCCCATAACTCGGGATGGTCCCTGACTCTTGCTATCAAAGAGTGTACAATGAAGGAGGACAAGTGAACTTTTGAACGAGGAGAGGTGGCCATGGCGAGTGTTTATATCAGCTGGCCTGGGCGGTCTTGGTCTTGGTCTTGGAAATCAAAATAAAATCCAACACTACTTTTCTCAACATTATAAAATATTACAAACACCGTCAAACATAAAAGGAGTATGTGAATAAGTTTTCTAATATCATGGGTATACGGATTCAATACACTAGGTAATATATATCATTCACATATCGGTGCACCAAAGAGCTCATTTGACTGCCTGCTTGCGGCTCGCCGAGCTGCTCCCAGTCCAAGCGGCGAGCTAAACGCAGGAGCAAAAGCTCGGGAGCAAGCCATCCCTCCAGCAAAAGCTCGTGCTTGCCAGATTTGGTCCAGTGTGACGCCACCTTTAGCCGTTTCGGTGAAACTTTCTCTGTTGCGCTAGACATATTGAAAGCCTTCAATAGAATCTGGTACAAGTCTTTGCTTTCTAAACTGCCCTCTTTCGGATTCTATCCTTCTCTCTGTTCCTTTATCTCCAGTTTCCTTTCCGGCCGTTCTATCTCTGCGGTGGTAGACGGTCACTGTTCTTCCCCTAAACCTATCAACAGTGGTGCTCCACAGGGCTCTGTCCTATCACCCACTCTCTTCCTGTTATTCATCAATGATCTTCTTTCCATAACAAACTGTCCTGTCCACTCATATGCCGACGACTCCACTCTCCATTATGCAACTTCTTTCAATAGAAGACCATCACAACAGGAAGTACACGACTCCAGACTGGAGGCTGCAGAACGCTTAACCTCAGACCTTACTATCATTTCCGATTGGGGCAGAAGGAACCTTGTGTCCTTCAATGCCTCAAAAACTCAATTTCTCCACCTATCAACTCGACACAATCTTCCAAACACCTATCCCCTATTCTTCGACAACACTCAGCTATCACCATCTCCAACACTAAACATCCTCGGTCTATCCTTAACTCAAAATCTCAACTGGAAACTTCACATCTCCTCTCTTGCTAAATCAGTTTCCTCGAAGTTGGGTGTTCTGTATTGTCTCCGCCAGTTCTTCTCCCCCGCGCAGTTGCTATCCATATACCGGGGGCTTGTCCGCCCTCGTATGGAGTATGCATCTCACGTGAGGGGGGTTCCACTCACACAGCTCTTCTGGACAGAGTGGAGTCTAAGGCTCTTTGTCTCATCAGCTCTCCTCCTCATACTGATAGTCTTCTACCTCTTAAATTCCGTCGCGATGTTGCCTCTCTATCTTCTATCGATATTTCCACGCTGACTGCTCTTCTGAACTTGCTAACTGCATGCCTCCCCCCTTCCCGCGGCCCCGCTGCACACGACTTTCTACTCATGCTCATCCCTATACTGTTTAAACCCCTTATGCAAGAGTTAACCAGCATCTTCACTCTTTCATCCCTCACGCTGGTAAACTTTGGAACAATCTTCCTTCATCAGTATTTCCTCCTGCCTATGACTTGAACTTTTTCAAGAGAAGGGTATCAGGACACCTCTCCTCCTGAAATTGACCTCACTTTCGGCCACCTCTTTTGATTCTTTTTTAGGAGCAGCGAGTAGTGGGCTTTTTTTTTTATTATTGTTTCCTTTTTTGTGTGTGCCCTTGAGCTGTCTCCTTTACTTAAAAAAAAAAAAGTCTTGTCAAGATCAAACCAAGCTATACACAAGTTGTAGTACTCATAGGTATTCCTTACTTTGAAGACTTTACTAACACTACCACACTAAGAACCTGGAACTGAAAATTAAAACTCTGCCCAACAATGAAACTGAGAAAAAAATACCACTAACCTTTAACAAATACAGACTGAAAACTATATGCAAAGACCACAAATCATATGTACAAATCTTACAATTTTCAAGAAACACTACCATCACTACCATACAAGGACCTACCATTAAAAATACAATGTCACCGTGAAACCAAGATAAACCTACCACTAGTCTTATACAGATTCATGAAAACCAAACAATATGTAAACCTTATAATCTGAATGTCGGTGACGGTACGACGGGCATCTATTTCCCAGGTTCATTAATTATTCTTATCTCGGAAAGGCAAAGTAGGGGCCACACGCCATTAAAACTGCGCGTGGCCTCAGTGCGCATCTCCGTCACATACTGGCCGCTGGGTCTAGGGCAAGATTCACTCAATCCACGGCTGTTTACAGTGTTTGAGGTTATGACGGAGGAGGAAAATACACAAGTGGGAGGAGGAGGAGGAGGAGGAGGGAGGGAAATGAAAAGAGCTAGAAAATGGAGAAAAAGAAAACAAAGAACAAGGAGGAAAAGGAAGAAGAAAACTAAGAAAAAGGAGAGAGAGAGAGAGAGAGAGAGAGAGAGAGAGAGAGAGAGAGAGAGAGAGAGAGAGAGAGAGAGAGAGAGAGAAAAAGGAAGGATGGAAGAGAACAGGAAAGAAGATATGAAGGAAGAAAGGAAGAGGAAAGAAGCAAGGGAGGAAGAGAAGGAAGGAAGAAAAGGAAAGAAGATAGAGGAAGGATGGAAGAAAAAAAAAGATCAAGAAGAAAAAAAGGAAACGAAGGAAAAAAACATAGGAAGGAAGAGAAGTAAAAAGCCAGACTACTGCCCATCAGAGAGGAAGAACATTACAAGTACAGGTATTCGTTATATGCGAGGGTTACGTTCTGCAAAAAGCTCGCATAATGTGAATTCGCATATATCGAACCTATCATCCCATTAATTACAGGGAGTTATGTTCCACGACCCGTTTTCGAATGCTCTAACTATTTATTCCGGCACTGTTTCACAATAATAAAGCACTAAAGCAACAATAAAGCACATTGATTGCTTCCGGGGAGACACACTCAAAATCTATGATTTAAGCTGATAATTAGCTACCTTAGGATTAACTTTAGGATCAGAGGGAGGAAAAGGTTAATTATAGGCGAGGAAAGTGCGGGAAAACATTTGCACCCACTGCCCTCTAATGCGAGTCAGCCACCATACCTCACCAACCAGTCACACCAACACCGCTACTCGCATAATAGCAAATTTTTCTCGCATAAAACGAATATTTGGCTCATTTAGGTTAGTCGCATATGAGCGAATTCGCATATTTCGAACTCGCATATATCGAATACCCAGTGTACTTGCAGACACAGGACAAGGGGGGAGCACAGAGCCCAGACGCAGCACCGGGGGATGGCATTTACACCTACTACAAGGGCCAGACTACCGCCCATCAGAGAGGAAGAACATTTCAAATACTTGCAGACACATAAGAACATAGGGAAACTGCAAGAGGCCGAGTGTCCTACACAGGGCAGCTCCAGAATCCCCCCAACTACTCACGATGGGTGAGGTGTAGTTTCAGGGGTTACAGGTAGAGGCTTGATCCTCGTTTATCTTTGGTACGGGCGTACGCTCCAGTACCCTGTCTCCTTACTGCACCCACACCTCACTGCCACCTGTCATCCTCGTCCATGTAGTTATCTAGTCTACTCTTAAAACAAGCTATTGTCCCTGCACTAACTATGTGATTGCTGAGTCTATTCCATTCCCCCACCACCCTATTACTAAACCAATGCTTGCCTATGTATCTCCTAAATCTATACTTTTCTAATCTAAATCCATTACTGCGTGTTCTATCCTGCTGACTAATTCTCAGTACTTTACTTATATCGCCTTTGTTGTAACCCTTGACCCATTTGAATACTTCTATCAGATCTCCCCGCACTCTTCGTCTCTCTAGTGAATGTAAGTTTAGATGTTTCAGCCTATTTTGATATGGGAGATTCCTCACCCCCTGAATCATCTTGGTCATCCTCCTCTGAACTGATAATAGCAAGTTGATGTCCATTCTGTAGTGTAGGCACCAAAACTGGACAGCATAATCTAAGTGTGGCCTAACTAACGCTAAATAGAGTCTGAGGATGACCTCTGCACTCCTGTTGGTTACCGTCCTATTAATAAAGCCTAATACCCTGTTAGCCCTATTCCTTGCACTAATACATTGCCTCCTTAGTTTTAGGTCAGAGTTCACTAACACTCCCAAATCCCTTTCACACTCTGATTTGCCTATCGCTGTGGAGTCTAAACTATACCCGTGTAATGGGTTGCGTGTTCCTACACTAAGTACGTTACACTTGGTGATGTTAAAATTCATCTGCCATTTTTCTGACGTAGCTGACAGTTTGTGGAGATCCTCCTGCAGTGCTCTAGCATCCTCCCTTGTCCTAATAGTGCGTCCTATTTTGGTGTCATCTGCAAATTTACCTATGTCACTAGTTATCCCATTGTCTATGTCATTGATGTAGATAATGAATAAAAGCGGGCCTAAAACTGAACCTTGAGGAACCCCACTGGTAACATTACCCCATTCGGATTTTTTACCGTTAATGGTAACCCTCTGTTTCCTGTCGCTAATCCACGCCTTAATCCAATCAAATACCTTCCCTCTTATCCCATGAGCCCTGACTTTATTCAACAGTCTCTGGTGAGGTATCTTATCGAAGGCCTTACTAAAATCAAGATAAACTACATCATAGCTCTCATCATTGTCAGCTGCCTCGTATACTCTATTGTAAAAGGATAAAAGATTAGTGAGGCACGACTTACCTTTAATAAACCCATGCTGTGAGTCGTGAATTAAATTATGTCTGTCAATATGGTCCCTAATACTATCAGCTATTATTGACTCAATCATTTTACCTATAACTGACATCAAACTAATCGGCCTATAGTTTTCCATAGAAGATTTGTCACCCTTCTTAAATATTGGAATAACGTGTGCCTGCCTCCATGAAACAGGCACCACCCCTGTGTCTAGCGACTTCCTAAATACTTCTGTTAACTGCCCACCGATTTCAGTTTCACATTCCTTTATTACCCTGGGGAAAAGTTCATCTGGCCCTGGCGCCTTGGTGACTAAGTCTTTCTATCTGTCTAATCACGAGCTCCCTACTTATGTTGATGTCGGTTAATTCTTCTACCTCTTCTCCCCTGTAGATTTGTTCTCCCTGAGGTATATCATCTAATCTTTCTTTGGTAAATACAGTTAAGGAATATCTATTTAACGCCTCGCTCATTTCCTCATCTCTATCAATCAGTGTTTCTCCTGACTTAAGCGGCCCTTTCTTATCCCTAACCTTGGTCTTATAAAGCTGAAAGAAGCCCTTTGGATTGGTCTCTGCTTCCCTGGCAATTCTAATCTCATAATTACATTTTGCCATACGCGTGTTCTTTTTTACTGTTCTAGCTAAATCGTTGTAACCATCCCTTAGGTGAGTTTCCCCCCTTTTGATTCTAACATATAGTCCTCTTTTCCTTCCTATTTCAGTTTTTAGCCTTTCTGTCATCCATCGCAGGTAATTACCTGTTGACCTGACTTCCCTGTGAGGTATAAACTGTTTGTCCTAGTTTAATCTCCCTGACCAGACTATTGTACTCACCCTCCAAGCTACTGACCTGACTAGTAACCTCACCAGAGATTAACGCCCCTCCCTGCTCTGGGTCCTGACCTACTTCTGATCTCACTCCCCTAAGCCTCTGCAGCTGTTTTCTTAACCCCTCGTCCACCTTCCTGAAGTCAGGTATTAATGTGTTGTTACTGCTGACTCTATCCTCCCATTTGATATTAAATCTAATTTCCTTATGATCACTGTTACCTAATGAATCCCCAACCTCAATGTTGCTTATTATGTCCTCTCTATTAGTTAACAACAAATCCAAAATATTTTCTTCCCTCGTTGGTGTTCTAATTAACTGTTTAAGGAAACTATCCTGTATCACATCTAACAAATCCTGTGCCTCTTGGTCTCCGGATAAAGTATCCCACTCTATGTTCCTATAATTGAAATCCCCAATTACACACACTTTCCTATATCTTGACGCCCTACTAATTTCCTGTAAAAGGGGTTGGCTACTGTCCCTGGTAAGGTTGAGCGGTCTGTAAAGTATTCCGATGACAAGCTTCTCCTTCCTACCTATTGTTTCTACCCAGAGGGATTCTGTATTGCTAACTATCTTGACTGAGTTGTTAATGACACATTTAAGATTGTCCCTGACGAGGAGTGCGACAAGGGGGGAGCACAGAGCCCAGACACAGCACCGGGGCGTGGCATTTACACCTACTACAAGAGCCAGACTACCGCCCATCAGAGAGGAAGAACATTACAAGTACTTGCAGACACAGGACAAGGTGGGAGCACAGTGCCCAGATGCAGCACCAGGGCGTGGCATTTACACCTACTACAAGGGCCAGACTACCGCCCATCAGAGAGGAAGAAGTGCGCTTAGCGGCGACTGAACTTGAAAGTCAGTTGATGAAAACAAAGAACAGTAAAGCCCCAGGGCCAGACGGCATCAAACCTGATTCATTCAAAACTCTATTGGAGAGTGACCAAGGCATCCAGCAAGTGTAACAACAAAATTACTGCCGGGGGAGAGATAACCGACAGCCGGAAAGGGCCAACACAACACCCGTACCCAAAAAGCCTGACCTACGGTCCATACCACTTGCGGACTTGTCACACAAAGTTTTTATGGGGTTTGTAAGGCAAAACCTGAGAAACATCTTTATGGGGATTATACTCATTACAGGCACAAAACACATGACCCAGTACATTATGAAGTGAACTCCAGGCTGGAAAAAGAGGCTGAGTGACAGTCTCTACATCTTTATGGGCATTTCAGGCACAAAACACATGACTCAACACATTATGAAGTGAACTCCAGGCTGGAAAAAGAGGCTGAGTGAGTCTCTACATCTTTAACTCTGGCTTAATCAAAGTTATAACATGAAAAGAAACTGATTGTGACTTCACCAGACCACAGAAAGCTGTTGCCTGTAGCCGGAGTGAGCCTGATTAAGACCCTGGTGGCACACAGCGTGCAGCCAAAGTTGTGGATATTACAGCTGGAGTATTGACGGACGACTCAACGGACCTGTACATGAATGGGGAGACTCACACATCTGTTACGGCTGGAGTATTGATGGATTACTCAACGTATGAGAGGGCAACTATCAACTTAGTGGGCGAACGACTGGGGCACTCCTGCCGACCGCCCGCATCTTGCCGTTCGAAGCTGTTCAACTACCGAGGCGCAGCGAACCACCTGCTTCACTCCCGCTGCTCGTTCGCCTGACGCCGTTCAACGCCTCGGTTGACTGAACCACCGAGGCTTCTCAACCCGCTATGGGAGGTGACTTGGTGACCGCCAGCGCCTTCCTCGTCAGACAGCGGCCTCGCCTCGCTCTGAACACTTGATTCTACTAAAGCTCCAGCTCTGCTCTCACTCGGGCTAACTCAGATACCACGGGCTCGTTCTGGGTGCCTTACCTCTCCCCTCTCTGTGCCCTGGACTCCCGTTACTGCTGTGAACCCGACGCCCCTTCTCCTCCTGCGCCTCCCTCGTCCACCACGTCTACACCACTTCAACGATGAAGCTGTGCTGCCTCGTCATTGCCACTTAAAGGACGAGACGCCCCGAAGAGGAAGAAGCCGTGCAACAGGTCATTGTTGAGTCCGGCGCGCTGAAGCCTTCGTGTTGGAGACTTCAGATTGTGAGGCCTGTTTTGGGGTTTACTACTTTATTTAAAGTAAACTGGTGTCTAACTATTTATCTTGTTGTTTGTTATCCCTTCCGATTACAGCACCCAACACTGGAAACTTGACATATGGCGACCTCGCCAGGATTGGGTCAACTGGTAATCGGAAGGGTTGGCTTGTTAAGTCGCCTTTGCGCGCCACTTGTTGTCTGCAGCCCAGAAGCGAGTGTTTAATCCTTCACCGTTCTTTTGTGGCTGTTGTATGCCCACGGTGGGATTTGTGTGTGCTGCCATAGCACCTTTTCAGTCCTTGTGCTGACCTTGTTTACCCCAATCACTTGTTGAGTATTGGGTGGGTTTCTAAGCCCCTTTATTACCCTTTTTGCAGGGTTTTTGCTAATCTTTCTTCGTTGTTTTTTCTATTGTGTTTTGTTCTTCCTGTTTGTTTGGTTATGTGTTGCAATTTTTTGGTCTTGTTTTGTTGTTGGGTTTTTGTTCTTTATTGGTGTCATTGTCTTTTTTTTTTTTTGCTGTCCATCTTAATCATGTCGAATTTTGATGTATTTAAGGCTCAGGCTGAAGCCTTGGGGCTGAAGGGTGAGGATCTCGGCCGCTACGTTGTCCAGCAGCAAGCAATCGAGAGGGACGAGCGCGCGGCCGAGAGAAAAGAGAAGCGTCTGCTGGCCGAGACCAAGAGAGAAGAGAAGAGTCTCCTGGCCGAGAGCGAGAAAAAAGAGCGGGCTGCAGAGAGAAGAGAAGAGTGGGCTGCAGAGAGAAAAGAAAAGCGTCTCCTTGCCGAGAGTTCCAACTTGCCAAGATGCAAGTGGAAAAAGAAATAGAACTCGCCCATGCCGTCGCCCAGGGGAAAACGGCTTCTCCTTCCTGCGAGAACGGGAGAGGACCGAAATTACCCACCTACCAGGAGGGAGAGGACATCAACAACTACCTCGTCCGCTTTGAAAGGGACTGAACTTCTGCGGATCAACAAGGATAGCTACGCTGCGAGGTTGGGTTGTCTCCTCACGGGTAAGGCCACTGAACTGTATACTTCCCTGTCAGCTGACATAACCGAAGATTACGCTCTTTTGAAGAAAGCTCTCCTCACGGGGTTTAGTAAAACAGCGGACAACTATCGTCAAGACTTCCGTCACGCCAGGATTAGAGTTGGGGAAAACTACCAGCAGTTCTCCATCCACCTGACTCGGTTGTTCCAGGCGTGGTTGGAAGCCTCTGACGTCCCCTGCACTTATGAAGAGCTCCGGGAGTTTATGCTCCTGGATCAGTTTCTCACTAATCTTACCCCAGACTTGAGGATCTTCTTCAAGGAGCGCCGGCCGAAACATCTTCCCGACGCAGTGAGACTTGCCGACGACTGGTCGTCTGCCCGCAACGCCTACCCGAAAGCTTCCTCTCTTAGTTCCCAAGACCCCTCTAAGGCTGCTTCGCCCACGAAATCTTCAGAGTCCTCTCCGGGAGCCTCCGCCAAGACCTCTGCCTAGCCCAGTACAGCAACCCTGAGGTGTCACCAATGCGGGGAGGAAGGCCATCTACGTCCGCGCTGCCTGAAGAATCTCCGCGCCTTCAAAGATGTCGAACCTGCTAAACCATCACATCAGGTAGGCTTTTGCCTTAGTGACAAAAGTGTCCCGAAGTTTTCTGTTTCGGGCACTGTTAATGGGTCTCGGAGCTCGAACATCATCAGGGATACTGGCTGTTCCTGTGTGATCGTCTCTGAAAACTTACTACCTGATGTAGATGTTGAGAGTTGTCCAAAGGTCTCCCTTGCTGACTACCTCGGACGAGTGAACAAGTTTCCCATGGTGAGGTGCCACTTAATCTGTCCCTACTTCACCGGTTGGACTGAGGTGGTACATGCTCCTATTAAGTTTGTTGGGGCCCTCATCGGAAATGTCCCTGGGGTAAGGGATCCCCATGACCCTGACTCTTCTCAATCTCCATCTGATTCTTCCAGAACATTCTTCTCTTCAAGGTTGCAGCAAGGGACTTCTACTTCTAGTGTTCCGACGCCCCCTGCCGCCGACCAGGTACACGCCGTTACCACTCGTGCCGGTAGGTTGAAGAGGCTTCATCCGCTCGTCCTGCCGGAACTTCATCCTCTCTCAGTTACCCCTCAGGAGTTCGCGCAGCTTCAAGCCTCCTGTGCCTCCTTAGCAGCGATATGGCAGAAAGCCTCATCTGGACATGTCTCCAAAGCACGGAATGGATCATCCTTCCAGTACCTGTATCTCAACGGGCTTCTCTACAGGAAGTGCCTCACCTCCCCGCTTTCCAACAAGGTAGGCCAACACTGTCTAGTTGTGCCATGGGTTTCCCGTCAAATCATCCTCTCCACGGCCTATGATAGTCCCTTGGCCAGACACTTCTCTCGTCATAAGATGGAGATGAAGATCTTTCAACATTTCTTCTGGCCAGGTATAGGAGCAGACATCCGTACTTACTGTCGTTCCTGTGATAAGTGCCAAAGGATGTCGGGGAGAGGTCGTGTGCATCCTGTCTCCCTCCAACCCTTACCTGTCGTTACAGAACTTCTTCCGCAAGTTGCCATCGACCTCGTTGGACCCTTGTCTCCACTAGCTACGAAAGGACCTTGTCAGCCCCGTTCCTGTAGTGGAGGAGCCATCACCTGACGCCAGCTCCACAGAACTTCCCATCAATGAACCATTTATGGACGACCGGGATGTATTCTCCACCCCGCCTGGCTGTACTTTAACGATTCAGCAGGACATCGTCCGGGTGTTGAGATGGGCCTTGGGTCTACCGGCCTACAGGTACCGTGTCGTTCATATGACCGGGAAGGATAATATGGGGCCGATTTATTGAGTAGACTTCCTGCATAAGTCACTCCTCCTGTTTCCTCGTCAGTCTCCTCCCTGTTTTAGTTTATTGGCTTATGTTCTTTTTTCTTTCCACTTGGTAGTTATTTGTGGAATCTACCTGGATTAGATTCTTGTATGGGGGACTGTGTGAGGGCAACTACCAACTTAGCGGGCGAACGACCGGGGCACTCCTGCCGCCTGCCTGCATCTTGCCATTCAAAGCTGTTCAACTACCGAGGCGCAGCGAACCACCTGCTACACTCCCGCTGCTCGTTTGCCTGATGCCGTTCGACGCCTCGGTCGACTGAACCACCGAGGCTTCTCAACGCTCTATGGGAGGCGATTTGGTGACCGCCAGTGCCTTCCTCATCAGACAGCGGCCGAGCCTCGCCCTGCTCTCACTCGGGCTAACTCAGATACCACGGGCTCGTTCTGGGTGCCTTACCTCTCCCCTCTCCGTGCCCTGGACTCCTGTTACTGCTGTGAACCCGACGCCCCTTCTCCTGTGCCTCCCTCGTCCACACCACTTCAACGATGAAGCTGTGCTGCCTCGTCATTGCCACTTAAAGGACGAGATGCCCCAAAGAGGAAGAAGCCGTGCAACAGGTCATTGCTGAGTCCGGCGTGCTGAAGCCTTCGTGTTGGAGACTTCAGATTGTGAGGCCTGTTATGGGGTTTACTACTTTATTTAAAGTAAACTGGTGTCTAACCATTTATCTTGTTGTTTGTTATCACTTCCAATTACAGCACCCAACACTGGAAACTTGACAACGGACCTGTACATGAATGGGGAGACTCGCACATCTGTTATGGCTGGAGTATTGACGGACGACTCAACAGACGGTTACAGACCTGTACATGAATGGGGAGACTCACACATCTGTTACGACCGGAGTACGCTGTTAATATTACAAAGGGAATCAAACAAGGATGCAATGGCTCCACACTTCTGTCTTTACTTATTACAGATAACATCACAAGAAGACTTCAATCTTACAATTTTGGCTTTAAAAGTGATATATTTACTACAGCAACACTACTTTGTGCAGATGGAGGCTTGCTCCTGGCACACACTGAGACAGAGGCTGGAGAGAGCATACAGGAAACACATATGCGTGTTATGCACCTGTGTGGGTGCCCTGAGCATTATTCATCCAGATCCAGAGTGCCAGAGGGCTGTGTGGCATTCCTAAACAATGACGGGTAAATACTTAATGATGACACCCAGCATACAGGAAACACACAGAGTGCCAGAGGGCTGTGTGGCACTCCTAAACAATGACGGGTAAATACTTAATGATGACACCCAGCATACAGGAAACACACAGAGTGCCAGAGGGCTGTGTGGCACTCCTAAACAATGACGGGTAAATACTTAATGATGACACCCAGCATACAGGAAACACAGAGGGCTGTGTGGCACTCCTAAACAATGACGGGTAAATACTTAATGATGACACCCAGCATACAGGAAACACAGAGGGCTGTGGCACTCCTAAACAATGACGGTTAAATACTTAATGATGACACCCAGCATACAGGAAACACAGAGGGCTGTGTGGCACTCCTAAACAATGACGGGTAAATACTTAATGATGACACCCAGCATACAGGAAACACAGAGGGCTGTGTGGCACTCCTAAACAATGACGGGTAAATACTTAATGATGACACCCAGCATACAGGAAACACACAGAGGGCTGTGTGGCACTCCTAAACAATGACGGGTAAATACTTAATGATGACACCCAGCATACAGGAAACACAGAGGGCTGTGTGGCACTCCTAAACAATGACGGGTAAATACTTAATGATGACACCCAGCATACAGGAAACACACAGAGTGCCAGAGGGCTGTGTGGCACTCCTAAACACTGTGTGGCATTCCTAAACAATGACGGGTAAATAAATAATGATGACACCCAGCATACAGGAAACACAGAGGGCTGTGTGGCACTCCTAAACAATGACGGGTAAATAATTAATGATGTCACCCAGCATAGAGGAAACACAGAGGGCTGTGTGGCACTCCTAAACAATGACGGGTAAATACTTAATGATGACACCCAGCATACAGGAAACACAGAGGGCTGTGTGGCACTCCTAAACAATGATGGGTAAATAATTAATGATGTCACCCAGCATACAGGAAACACACAGAGTGCCAGAGGGCTGTGTGGCACTCCTAAACAATGACGGGGAAATACTTAATGATGACACCCAGCATACAGGAAACACAGAGGGCTGTGTGGCACTCCTAAACAATGACGGGTAAATACTTAATGATGACACCCAGCATACAGGAAACACACAGAGTGCCAGAGGGCTGTGTGGCACTCCTAAACAATGACGGGTAAATACTTAATGATGACACCCAGCATACAGGAAACACACAGAGTGCCAGAGGGCTGTGTGGCACTCCTAAACAATGACGGGTAAATACTTAATGATGACACCCAGCATACAGGAAACACAGAGGGCTGTGTGGCTCTCCTAAACAATGACGGGTAAATACTTAATGATGACACCCAGCATACAGGAAACACAGAGGGCTGTGTGGCACTCCTAAACAATGACACGGGTAAATACTTAATGATGGCACCCAGCATACAGGAAACACAGAGGGCTGTGTGGCACTCCTAAACAATGACACGGGTAAATACTTAATGATGACACCCAGCATACAGGAAACACAGAGGGCTGTGTGGCTCTCCTAAACAATGATGGGTAAATACTTAATGATGACACCCAGCATACAGGAAACACAGAGGGCTGTGTGGCTCTCCTAAACAATGATGGGTAAATACTTAATGATGACACCCAGCATACAGGAAACACAGAGGGCTGTGTGGCACTCCTAAACAATGACGGGTAAATAATTAATGATGTCACCCAGCATACAGGAAACACAGAGGGCTGTGTAGCACTCCTAAACAATGACGGGTAAATACTTAATGATGACACCCAGCATACAGGAAACACAGAGGGCTGTGTGGCACTCCTAAACAATGACGGGTAAATACTTAATGATGACACCCAGCATACAGGAAACACACAGAGTGCCAGAGGGCTGTGTGGCACTCCTAAACAATGTCGGGTAAATACTTAATGATGACACCCAGCATACAGGAAACACAGAGGGCTGTGTGGCATTCCTAAACAATGACGGGTAAATAAATAATGATGACACCCAGCATACAGGAAACACAGAGGGCTGTGTGGCACTCCTAAACAATGACGGGTAAATAATTAATGATGTCACCCAGCATACAGGAAACACAGAGGGCTGTGTAGCACTCCTAAACAATGACGGGTAAATACTTAATGATGACACCCAGCATACAGGAAACACAGAGGGCTGTGTGGCACTCCTAAACAATGACGGGTAAATACTTAATGATGACACCCAGCATACAGGAAACACAGAGGGCTGTGTGGCACTCCTAAACAATGACGGGTAAATACTTAATGATGACACCCAGCATACAGGAAACACACAGAGTGCCAGAGGGCTGTGTGGCACTCCTAAACAATGTCGGGTAAATACTTAATGATGACACCCAGCATACAGGAAACACACAGAGTGCCAGAGGGCTGTGTGGCACTCTTAAACAATGACACGGGTAAATACTTAATGATGACACCCAGCATACAGGAAACACAGAGGGCTGTGTGGCTCTCCTAAACAATGACACGGGTAAATACTTAATGATGACACCCAGCATACAGGAAACACAGAGGGCTGTGTGGCACTCCTAAACAATGACACGGGTAAATACTTAATGATGGCACCCAGCATACAGGAAACACAGAGGGCTGTGTGGCACTCCTAAACAATGACGGGTAAATACTTAATGATGACACCCAGCACAGGAAACACAGAGGGCTGTGGCACTCCTAAACAATGACAGGTAAATACTTAATGATGACACCAGCATACAGGAAACACAGAGGGCTGTGTGGCACTCCTAAACAATGACGGGTAAATACTTAATGATGACACCCAGCATACAGGAAACACAGAGGGCTGTGTGGCTCTCCTAAACAATGATGGGTAAATACTTAATGATGACACCCAGCATACAGGAAACACAGAGGGCTGTGTGGCACTCCTAAACAATGACGGGTAAATACTTAATGATGACACCCAGCATACAGGAAACACAGAGGGCTGTGTGGCACTCCTAAACAATGACGGGTAAATACTTAATGATGACACCCAGCATACAGGAAACACACAGAGTGCCAGAGGGCTGTGTGGCACTCCTAAACAATGATGGGTAAATACTTAATGATGACACCCAGCATACAGGAAACACAGAGGGCTGTGTGGCACTCCTAAACAATGATGGGTAAATACTTAATGATGACACCCAGCATACAGGAAACACACAGAGTGCCAGAGGGCTGTGTGGCACTCCTAAACAATGACGGGTAAATACTTAATGATGACACCCAGCATACAGGAAACACACAGAGTGCCAGAGGGCTGTGTGGCACTCCTAAACAATGACGGGTAAATACTTAATGATGACACCCAGCATACAGGAAACACACAGAGTGCCAGAGGGCTGTGTGGCACTCCTAAACAAAGACAGGGGTAAACACTTAATGATGACAACCAGCATACAGGAAACACACAGAGGGCTGTGTGGCACTCCTAAACAAAGACAGGGGTAAACACTTAATGATGACACCCAGCCAGACAGCACTGAAGGCGTCCAGGCATGATGGGATTCTGAGAGTGTCAGGGCCACTGTTAGTCTGCACTCTTTATAACAAGGGCAGCTGGTTCCCTAGCCTGGCCCCTGGAACACTAACACTGTGTTGTGCATGAGTCACCCTGCATGATGGGACTGTCAAGGCCACTGTTAGTCTGCACTCTTTATAACAAGGGCAGCTGGTTCCCTAGCCTGGCCCCTGGAACACTAACACTGTGTTGTGCATGAGTCACCCTACATGATGGGACTGTAAAGGACACTTACTGTCACTGCGAGTGACTGGATGAAGGCCACAGTCAGGTGGGTGTGAGTGCAAAGTGCTGTGTACAGACAGACAGGTCTGGAGGTGCATCACGTCTGGCACTTTCAGTAACTTGTAGTCTATAAAGAGAGGCTTAGTGAGCCTATTCCCTTGGCAAGGAGACATTGCACTGATGTAATTTTTATGAACGCAACACCACGCCACAGTCCACCACAGTCACCTCCACAATGGTGGTGGTAGTGCAGGCCATTACCCTCACACCACAGTCCACCACAGTCACCTCCATAATGGTGGTGGTGGTGGTGATGCAGGCCATTACCCTCACACCATGGTCCACCACAGTCACCTCCATAATGGTGGTGGTGGTGGTGGTGGTGCAGGCCATTACCCTCACACCACGGTCCACCACAGTCACCTCCATAATGGTGGTGGTGGTGGTGGTGCAGGCCATTACCCTCACACCACAGTCCACTACAGTCACCTCCATAATGGTGGTGGTGGTGGTGGTGACCACAGTCACCTCCATAATGGTGGTGGTGGTGGTGGTGCAGGCCATTACCCTCACACCACAGTCCACTACAGTCACCTCCATAATGGTGGTGGTGCAGGCCATTTTCCTCACACCCCAGTCCACCACAGTCACCTTCATAAAGGTGGTGGTGGTGGTGCAGGCCATTACTCTCACACCAACACACCACAGTCCACCACAGTCGCCTCCTGATTGAGGCTGTGGCGGGCTGCCTCGGCCACCACGTGCAGTCCTTTCACCACCTCACCAAAGACAAGAGACCAAGAAACGAAATTATCGCCGATGCTGATGCCAAACTTACCATTCCCCGGCATCCCAAACAGAGACCCTGCCCGGAGTGACTCCCGGTACTCACCCTCATCAAGGTCAGGCAACAGCTGACATGTTCCCGTACCATCAGTACTCTCGTAGTCCCCGCCACACATACACCCTTCCAACAGCCTGGGCCGCACCATAACTTCACACCAGACCAACCTGGTGCCGCGGTAGGAGGGGCCGCACTGCCCCGTACACAGCAGCATGAACTGCCTGCCCCGCGGAGTGGGGGGGCTCAGACGGATGTGGACCCGGCGCGGCGCTTGGCCCGGCCAGGACACGTCCAGGAACACCGTGCAGGGGGGGGAGGGGGGGAAGACCTCGCTGATCTGTACACACAACACAACAGGTGATGACACACACACACACACACACACACACACACACACACACACACCCACAAAAAAAAAAAAAAAAAAAAAAAAAAAAAAGTCACACACACACACACAGACACGGCTCAGTGGGTAGAGCGTCAGCCTCACAACCAGAATGACCGGGGTTCAATTCCCCGGGTGAAGATAAGTTGGGTTTATCTTCTTTCATGTGTAGCCCCTGTTCACCTAGCAGTGAGTAGGTATGCGACATAAGGCAAGGAGTTATGACCTCGTTGTCGCGGTGTGTCGTGTGTCAGTGGTTTCAGCCAAAGATCGATACTATAACCTCTGTGCTCTTCCATAGGGAAACGGCTGGCTGTCTTGAGAGGGACCCGCAGCAGACCAAGAGGTGAATTACACACACACACACACACACACACACACACACACACAGGTTAAACTATAGGAAGGCAGATGTGGAAAATCTTAGGAAATATTATGGAGAGCTGGACTGGGATGAGCTAATGAGAGTAGGTGAAGTGCAAGAAAAGTATATTTTCATGGAGGCGTATAAAACAGGTGTTACGAAATTTGTATCAGAATACAGACCTAAAGAAAAGGGAAAAAAGGACTGGTTTAATGCAAAATGTGCTAAGGCAAAAGAAAGGAGAGATAGAGCATGGAGAAAGATTAAAAAGAAATAAAAACCAAAGGAATAAAGAAGATTTCAAGATAGCGAGAAATGAATACGTGAAAATAAGGAAGGAAGAAGAGAAGAGATATGAAAAGGATATTGTGGAAATGTGCAAGGAACAACCTAAACTATTTTATAGATTCATAAATGGAAAGATTAAGCCAAGAGAAACAATTGAAAGACTGAGCGACGGAAATGTGATAATCGATGATCCTAAAGGCATGACGGAGTTATTAAACAAAGAGTTCATCGTCATCATCATTTCATCGACGCCTGCTCCTAGGAGCTCCCACCAGGGGATGGCCATGGCAGAAGAGCTTCCAACTTTCTCTATCCAGACACTCCCTCCTTGCCTGCTCAAATCTTTTCAAAGATCTTTCCCCCCTCTCCCTAACGTACTCTTGCACTCTATCCCTCCATTTCACTGGAGGTCGTCCTCTAGCATTCCCTCCCTCTATCTCACTCACATACACCCTTCTGGTCATCTTACTCTCCTCCATTCGCTCCATGTGGCCAAACCACTTTAAGGTCTGTCACTTCACTTCTTCCACCACTCCACACTTCTTCCCTTCACCCCTGTGACACATCCCAAAATGCTCGTACACACTTTCATTACTCATTCCATCCATTCTACTCACACCACAAGCACTCCTCAAATTACTAATTTCCACTGCCTGCACTCTAGACCTCTGACTTTCATTCCAGGCCCACATTTCACTTGCATATGTGAGGGTTGGTACTATTATTGTATTTCTCAAATCCTTCTTTACTTCCATGCTCACACTTCTGCCATTCATGATTCGTCCCAAAGACCCTACCACCCTTCTTCCTTGCAATGCCCTTTCTCTTATATCTCCCTCCATACCACCATGCTTACACATAACTGATCCAAGGTACTTAAACTCATTGACTTCCTCCATTTCTTCACCATTCAAAATTATTTTGCATTCTTTTTCACATTCAATTCCCACTCTATATGGGCATACAAATCTACAACCTCACTTCTACTTCGCTCACAAACCATCACTTTACTTTTGTTGACATTTACTTTCAGCTTTCTCCTATTACAGACACTATCAAAAACACTGACCAAATTTTGTAGGTCACTTTCATTTTCTGCAATGAGCACCGTGTCATCAGCAAACAGTATCGAAATCAGTGCCCACTTCCTTCCCTCATCGAACAGTCTTACTCCAATTTCTCCAACTTTGCCCTTCATTTCTCTAATGACACCATCCATATAAATATTGAGTTACCATGGTGACATGACACACCCTTCTCTTAAGCCCACTTTTATCTCAAAATGTTCACTTGTTTCTCCAGTAATTTTGACACATGCAGATGCATCCTCATAGAAAGACTTTATTGCACTAAGCAGTTTTCCTCCCACACCATAAATCTTTAAAACATCCCACAATGCAATCCAATCGACTCTGTCATAAGCTTTTTCCAAATTCATGAAGGCAGCGAATAGTTTCTTTTCTTTTGCTATTATTTTATCTACTACCTTCCTGAAGGCAAATATCTGATCCACACATCCCCTTCCCTTCCTGAAGCCTCCTTGTTCTTCACTGATTTTCTCTTTTGTAAGTCTTTGCACCCTCTCTATTATGACTTTTCCATATACCTTTCCAGGTATACTCAGGAGACTTATACCTCTATAGTTCCCACAATCCCCTCTCCTGCCCTTCCCCTTGTAAACTGGGACAATGATGGCTTTTGTCCAGTCTGCTGGCACCCCCCTCCCATGCTTCACATATCTTGACCATCCATTTCACGACTTCATCTCCTCCACACTTCAACATTTCTGCTGTGATTCCATCAATTTCTGCTGCCTTTCCATTTTTTAATCTTTTTATTGCCTGATTTACTTCATGTGTTATACTTCTTTCTTTATATACTCCTCCTCTACTGAAAACTGCTGCTGTTACAGCTGCTGGACGTCCACCTTCAAAATTCATTAAGTTTTTTAAATATTCTCTCCATCTCTCTTTCACAGCTTCCCCGTCTTTCATCATCTTTCCATTCTCATCCATAACTTCATTTATTTTACTTGAGGAGATATTTTCTGCATTTCTTTCATTTTTTACTTCTTTCCAATATGATTTCCTGTTCCCTTTATATTTTTTACTTAGTCTTTTTCCAAAGTCTTCATCAACTCTCTTCTTACTTTCTTTTATTGCTTGTTTTAATATAATTTTGCATTGTCTATATTTCTTTTTCCTTTCCCTTTTTACTTATTCAGACACATTTCTTTCTAGAGTTTTCTTAAAAAGTTCCCTTTTCTCTTTTACTATCCTCCTTATCTCTTCTGTCCACCATGAATTTCCTTTTCTTTTTCCATCTCTCACCACTTTCATCCCTAACACTTTTTTTTGTTGTAGTTACCATTATTTCTTTAAATGTTCCAAAAACTTTTTCAATATTTGTATTATCTTTTACACTTTCCCACTTTTCATTTAAGGCCTCTGCCATTTCACGGTTATACTCTTCTTTTATTTATTTTTCCTGTAACTTTTCTATCTTCAGTATTTCCTTTTTTACTTCACTTTTCTTTTCAAACACCCACTTTTCTTTCATCTTTAACTTTGCCAGCACTACAAGATGGTCAGATCCATCGAACATTCCTCTTACTACTTTTGCGTCACAAATTTCTTTTCAAAGCCTTTCATCTACTGCCACATAATCAATCAATCCTTTTTGCTCATTATGTTCTCTTCTCCTCCATGTGTATCGGTGGATATTCTTGTGCTGAAAGAAGGTGTTCACTAGGAACATTCCCCTCTCAGCACAGACATCCACCAGGCACTCTCCATTTTCATTCTTCCCAGGTATCCCCCATTTTCCCACCACATCCATCACACATTCATCACCCACTTTAGCATTCATATCTCCCATCATAATAAGTTTTCTTTCTTTCTTAAAACTCTTCAAACATGCATTCACTTCCTCCCAAAAAGCTTCCCTTTCTCTCAGTCCTTTTTTACTTTTCACATTTACTGGTGCATAAATACACACCCATGCATACTTTACTAAACCTACTTTTCCTTTCACCCACACAATTCTTGATCCCTTCTAACCATAATCAGTCACACCATTCCACACTCTTTCAGACATCACAATAGCACATCCTTCCTTACTCCTTCCTCTAAACTTCTCATCCCTCCCCGTCCATACAACCCCCCCAGGCACACCCTCCCACGTACCCTCCCCACCATCACTCACACCAGTTCCTCGAATATGTGTTTCACTTACAGAGTTACGCAAGTTTTTACTAAAGAATCAATATTTAACGAGCCACAAGAAAACAAGATAATTGTTCATATGGAAGAAGTTACAGTAAATAAAGAGGAGATATATAAATTGTCAGGGGAGCTGGAAGAGAAGAAAGCTGTAGGACAGGATGGAGTCTCAGAGTATATATTGAAAGAATGCAGAAATGAGTTGGTTGGACTGATACATGACATTATTAAATGCTCAATAACAACTGGTACAGTTCCTAAGGAGTGGCGGAGGGCCGAAGTGGTCCCCATACACAAAAGTGGAAGGAAGGAAGAATCCCTGAACTACAGACCTGCATCACTGACCAGTATGTGAAATATGTGAGAAAGTGATAAAGAAACAATGGACGAGATTTCTAGAAGAGCATAATTTAATCACAGGTAAACAGTATGGATTCAGGAAAAGGCGCTCGTGTGACAAACTTACTGAGCTTTTACTCAAGAGTGAGAGACAAAATACAGGAAAGGGACGGATGGGTTGATTGCGTTTACTTGGACCTGAAGAAGACATTCGACAAAGTTCCACATACAAGACTGCTATGGAGACTAGTAAATAAAGGAGGAATGAAAGGGAAAATGAAGAACTGGATGGAAAGCTACCTAAGGGGAAGAGAAATGAGAACAGTGGTTAAGGACACAAAATTGGAATGGAGAACTGTAGAGTGGAGTGCCTCAGGGATCGGTATTGGCACCAATACTTTTCCTAGTATAAATAAATGACATGCCAGAGGGAGTAAATAGTTATATGAGCCTGTTTGCAGATGATGCAAAACTGCTAAGAAATATAAGAAACAGTAAAGACTGTGAAATCCTGCAAGGAGACCTAAACAATATTTGAAAGTGGAGTATGGAATGGGAGATGAAATTTAATGTGAAGAAATGTCATGTTATGGAAATGGGAAAAAGAGAAGCAAGACCAAAGTGGACATATAAAATGGGAGATGGTGAAACATTACAGAAAGTACACAAAGAGAGAGATCTGGGAGTAATAATGTAAGATAATAAACAGCCATAGAGTCATATAAATCGGATATTCAGTGATACGTATAACATGGTGAGAAATATAGGAATAGCATTCCACTACATGAATAAGGATATGATGAAAATATTAATTACCACTATGATCAAACCAAAACTGGAATATGCGAAGGCAGTGTGGTCTCCCCATCAGAAGAAACACATAAAGAAACTAGAAAGAATACAAAGGATGGCAACAAAAATGGTTCCAGAGCTGGAGGGATTGACATATGAGGAAAGACTTACATTCCAACAACATTAGGCTAATGTTAACTGTTTGGTCTGTAAAAATGGTCATAGTTATTCTAATTGCCATAAAAGATGCCGTTTGCCCCATATTTCTGAACCATAACCATTTTTACAGACCAAACAGTTGACATTAGCCAAATGATGTCGGAATGTAAGTTGCTTGTCTTGTCCATTGGAGTCATTTGTGACCACCCTGCCATCTCTACCATGATGTTCAGATCAAGATAAAAATCAGAGTCTTATTAACCTCTTCAACACGAGGATACGTATACTGCTTCCTTGCGTGCCCCATATCACATCCGAGGACGCGCATACTGTGTCCTGGTGTGCTTTAGCCAATATACGAGTTATTTTATCTTTATATCTATGCTTACATCTCAAAATTATCAATTAATTTATGCTTCTTTAAGTGCACCATTTAATTCTGCATGTTTTCATATATAATATATAATGCATGATGATTATGTTGAGTTTATGGCTGAAAACTTGTTATATTTAATAGCAACGTTTGAAATTTGGCGAGCGGCGATCCTGGATACGGCGCGGGGCGCTGTTTTGGCCCGGCCGTAGTGAGTTTCTTTATGTGCACCATTTAGTTCTGCATGTTTTCATATATCATACATGATGATTGTGTTGACTTAATGGCTGAAAGCTTGTTATATTCAACAGCGACATTTGAAATTTGGCGCGCGCTGCGATCCTGGACACGGCATGGGGCGCTGTTTTGGCCTGGCCTAGTGAGTTTCTTTAAAGGTGGCGTCACACTGGACCAAATCTGGCGAGCACGAGCTTTTGCTGGAGGGATGGCTTGTTCCCGAGCTTTTGCTCCTGCGTTTAGCTCACCGCTTGGACAGGGAGCAGCTCGGTGAGCCACAAGCAGGCAGTCAAATGAGCTCTTTGGTGCACCAATATGTGAATGATATATATTACCTAGTGTATTGAATCCGTATACCCATGATATTAGAAAACTTATTCATATACTCCTTTTATGTTTGACGGTGTTTGTAATATTTTATAATGTTGAGAAAAGTAGTGTTGGATTTTATTTTGATTTCCAAGACCAAGACCAAGACCGCCCAGGCCAGCTGATATAAACACTCGCCATGGCCACCTCTCCTCGTTCAAAAGTTCATTTGTCCTTCATTGTACACTCTTTGATAGCAAGAATCAGGGACCATCCCGAGTTATGGGACCACAGCCATCCAGATTTCTGTAAGTCTATGCTGAAGAAAGTTATGATGTTGTACACATCATGGGTCTCCCCGCCTTCTCTTCAGCCATGACCGAACCCAGACTCGTCTTTTCTTCTTCTGAGCTCGTTGAATAATCGCAAGTAATGCCGTCACAGCTGCACACTTAGCCGTAATGCGAAGCGTAGGTGTAGTAGGCGCCATGGTTGAGGCTTTGTTTACAATGTTGCTCGTCGCTCGCCCCTCGTCGCTCGTCAGCGTGACGACAACAGTGACTTGCTCGCGAGCAAAAGCTGCCAGCAAGAGCTCGTGCTCGCCAGATTTGGGTCCAGTGTGATGCCAGCTTAAGTGCACCATTTAATTCTGCATGTTTTCATATATAATACATAATAATTGTGTTGAGTTTATGGCTGAAAGCTTCTTATATTCAACAGCGACATTTGAAATTTGGCACACGTGGCAATCTCAGATACGGCACGGGGTGCTATTTTCGCCCGGCCGTTGTGAAGGGGTTAAATGCTATTGAGCTACAACTTTGACATGACCTCATGACCTTGTCCACCACTGCAGGCCCGGCAGACTTCAATATTCATGCATGGGCAGACACAAGGCCCTTGTGCCTTGAGGCTTGTTAGAATTCTTTACCTTTCCAGCTAGGCTGACCCCCCCTGGCTCCTGGTCTAATAACAGTGGATATGGAGACGGGACAGCATGAGCATAGCTCTTTTGGGTTGGGAGAGGTGTGGCGTGGGATGTGAGGCCACTCAGGGCTAGGATGCAGACACAGATCAGTGATCCCCCCCCCAAGCAGGGCCAAGTACCCCAGCTCACCTGCAGGATTGCCGCGCCCCGTGGTGGGTGTTGCTCCCTCAGGGCGTGGAAGCATGCCCGGCGGTTTTTGAGGCTTATTCTTGCATGTCGGCGCTGACCTTCCACCTGGTGCACAGCAAACACCCAGCCAGCACGCAACATGTTCCTGGGGCGCTGTGTCAGGAGGCAGAGGTGCTCGGCCCGAAAAGGTTCCTAGTGGAGGGAAGGGAAGAGCAGGAAAATCACGTCAGGCTGCTGCCTTGGCCGGCAGGAGACAAGTGTGTGTAAAGAAAGCTGCTGACTCCTTAAGGGAGCTTTGCTTATGAAGCTGAACTCAGAACTCACTAAGGTACTAACAGGAACACCAATTATGCCATGACAAGGTAGGGTGACTACTGGTGCTGTGTTGAGTTGAGGCAAATACAGCAATGATACAGTGACAAGGTAAGGTGACTCTGCAGTGCTGTGTTGAGGTAAGGCAAACACAGCAATCACACAGTGACAAGGTAAGGTGACTGCAGCGTTGTGTTGAGGTAAGGCAAACACAGCAATCACACAGTGACAAGGTAAGGTGACTTTGCAGTGCTGTGTTAAAGTAAGGCAAACACAGCAATCACAGTGATAATCTAAGGTCATTCTGCAGTTCTGTGTTGAGGTAAGGTAAGCCCTGCAGTGCCGTGTGCCAGGGACTCACCACAACAGGAGTGACACTCGGGGGTTTACTGACCTTCAAGCTCAGCTCTAGGATGAAGTTCACTTTTTCCATGATGGTGAGGTCTGACTCTGACTCCTCTGAGTCTGATTGGGAACTGGACTCCTCTGGGTCTGACTGGGAACTGGGCTCCTCTGAGTCTGACTGGAAACTGGCCTCCTCTGGGTCTGACTGGGAACTGGGCTCCTCTGCATCTGACTGGAAACTGGCCTCCTCTGCATCTGACTGGAAACTGGCCTCCTCTGGGTCTGACTGGGAACTGGGCTCCTCTGGGTCTGACTGGAAACTGGCCTCCTTTGGGTCCGACTGGGAAGCGGGCTCTGCAGTGACTGACTGGGAAGTATGCCCTGCAGGGACTGACTGGGAACTGGGTCCTGCAGGGCCTAACTGGGAACTGGGCTTTGCAGTGACTGACTGGGAACTGGGCCCTGCAGGGACAGACTGGGAACTGGGCCCTGCAGGGCCTAACTGGGAACTGGGCCCTGCAGGGCCTAACTGGGAACTGGGCCCTGCAGGGCCTAACTGGGAACTGGGCCCTGCAGAGACTAACTGGGAACTGGGCCCTGCAGGGACTGACTGGGAACTGGGCCCTGCAGGGACTGACTGGGAACTGGGCCCTGCAGGGACTGACTGGGGGCTCAGGTCTTCTGTAGTGAGAGTGACTGGAGTCGCATGGACAGCCTGGGCGGCCTCCAGGGCTGCCTTAGATGCCTCTCTCACCTGAAACAACAACACTGGGTTAGGGAAGAAGTTCACTCCCCAACCCCCTGTGTACCCCCATGTATGCTCCCTGTGTGTACCCTTGCATATACCCCCTGTGTGTACCATTGTGTATGCCCCCTGTGTGTACCCTTGCATATACCCCCTGTGTGCACCATTGTGTATGCCCCCTGTGTGTACCCCTTATGTGTACCCTTGCATATACCCCCTGTGTGCACCATTGTGTATGCCCCTTGTGTGTACCCCCTGTGTGTACCCTTGTGTCATGATTTCATTATTCAGGGAGTGGCCCGTGGATTGACCGTGGCCGGGGAGTGGAGCATTGTGGGCCCGCTGCCATCTTCCTTGCATCTCCTGCCCAGACTTCGCTGTGAGCAGACGTCCCTCTGTCCTCCCGCGCCACGTTTCTCATCGTGGTGGTCTTTTCAGCCTTGTAGTATCCGCAAGTCCAGAGTGACTGTGTACTCAGGTCAGGGATGCCCGTGGGAGGTAAGGAGGGCACGGCATGTTGCAGAGAGGAACGAAGAGGATTGAAGAAGGACTCCTTGCATATACGTCCAGTGTGCACTATTGTGTATACCCCCTGTGTGTGCCGCGTGTGTACCCGTGCATATACGTCCAGTGTGCACCATTGTGTATGCCCCCTGTGTGTGCCGCGTGTGTACCCGTGCACATACGTCCAGTGTGCACCATTGTGTATGCCCCCTGTGTGTGTCCTGTGTGTACCCTTGCATGTACGTCCAGTGTGCATCATTGTTTGTGCCCCCTGAGTGTGTCCCGTGTGTACCCTTGCATATACGTCCAGTGTGCACCATTGTGTATGACCCCTGTGTGTGTACCCTTGTATATACCTCCTGTGTGCACCATTATGTATGCCTCCATGCATTGCCTGATGTGTTCACTTGTGTGGCTGAGGGCCCAGGACACTGGTGCAGCATTGGGACACTCACCCACACAGCAGTGGTGAGGGTGCTGGCATCAGGAAAACACTGTTGGCACTCCTGCACCACCTGCTCTGCCTCACTGGTGCAGTGCAGCACTTCAGCCACTGCCAAGCATGCCTCTTGCTCTGTTGCACGAGTGCGCAACATCTCCTGCTCCCTCTTCGTCACCTCCTCCTTCTTGACCGCCACATGCAACATTTCCTGCTGCACGAGTTCCCTGGCACTCCTGCTCTGGTCACCCAGTCCCTGGAGGCTGTCCTCCAGCTGCTCCTGCCGGTCGCCCCAGCCTGTCAGGGTGACCTGGTACTGGTCCAGCTGGGACTGAGCCTCCTGGCAGGCAGTGATGGCGGCCACAACTGTGTTCTCCTGTTCCTGCAGAAAGGAACACATTTTCTTGGAGAGACGCACCACTTCCTTCTTGCTAGCTGCTCCTGCTGCCCCTTTGCCCTTCCCACCACTGGATGGCAGCGAGGCTACTGCTGCCTTGACATATCTCATCTTTCTTATTAAGGCCTCAAATAGATAATTGACAGGGAACTGCCCGCCCTCAGGTACGGCGTGGCTGACGCGACACTCTGGACAGGTAACACGGCCCTGGTGCTTCAGCATATCACTGCACAGTGTGCAGACTGTGTGGCCACAGGGCAGAGTGCGCGGCCGCTGTACTAAGTCATCAAAGCTTGTCAGGCACACTGGACAGTCTTCAGGGTCATCACCCTGAAACAGAGAGGCAGTGTGAGGGAGGCACTGCAGCAGGAACACACTAGAGGAAGCACACAGCCACACACTGGTAACAGGCTGTCAGACACACTGAAGTCCTTAAGGTCATCATCCTGAAAAAGAGGCAGTGTGAGGGAGGTACTACAGCAGGAACACACTGGAGGAAGCACACAGCCACACACTGGTAACAGGCTGTCAGGCACACTGGACAGTCCTCAGGGTCATCACCCTGAAACACCAGACAAGTGGACATTTGACAAAACTTCCCACATTTTCTAAGGAAAATAAATGCCATATAAGAAAAAGGTAAGGTCTTTTCTCGATGTACAAGTCATATGAAGCCAATTGGTGCATTTTCTTTTTTTGAGGGTATTTGACGCAACCTTGAAAATAACAAAAAATGCCGGACCACAGCCAAAGGGTTAAGCTCTGAACACAAGGCAGGCCCTGGTGAGGGACGCAGCAGATAAGAAGCAGTGTGGGACAGCTACTGGCTGGAGGAAAAACAAATGCCGGCAAGAACGGTGAGGCAAAGAGGAGGGCTGGGACTGGCTGAGGCCGTGGCACTGCAGCCTTGGAGGGCGGCCCCCAAGCTGTGGGGAGAAGAGGTGCTTGGGTTGGGAAAGATGTGGCATGGGATGTGGGGCCACTCAGCGCTAGGATGCAGACACAGATCATTGAAGCTCAGCAACTGCCCCCACCCCCCCACCCCCCAGGCAGGGCTGAGTCCCCAGCTCACCTGGAGGGTTGCCGCACCCCATGCTGGGGGTTGTTCCTTCAGGGCGTGAAGGAACAGCCGGCCGGCTTCGAGGCTTATTCTTGCATGTCGGCGCTGACCTTCCACCTGGTGCACAGCAAACACCCGGCCAGCCTGCAGCAGGCTCCTGACATGCTGTGTCAGGCTGCAGAGGTCCTCGGCCTGCAAAGGTTCCTAGTGGAGGGAAGGGAAGAGCAGGAAAACCACGTCAGGCTGCTGCCTTGGCCGACAGGAGACAAGTGTGTGTAAAGAAAGCTGCTGACTCCTTAAGGGAGCTTTGCTTATGAAGCTGAACTCAGAACTCACTAAGGTACTAACAGGAACACCAATTATGTCATGACAAGGTAAGGTGACCACTGGTAACTCACTGAGGCACTAACAAAAACACCAGTTATGCCATGACAAGATGAGATGACTACTGGTAACTCACTGAGGCACTAACAGAAACATCAATTATGCCATGAGAAGGTGAGGTGACCAATGGAGCTGTGTTGAGGTAAGGCAAACACAGCAATGACACAGTGACAAGGTAAGGTGACCCTGCAGTGCTGTGTTGAGGTAAGGTAAACAAAGCAATCACACAGTGACAAGGTAAGGTGACTCTGCAGTGCTGTGTTGAGGTAAGGCAAACAAAGCAATCACACAGTGACAAGGTAAGGTGACTCTGTAGTGCTGTGTTGAGGTAAGGCAAACACAGCAATCACACAGTGACAAGGTAAGGTGACTCTGCAGTGCTGTGTTGAGGTAAGGCAAACACAGCAATCACACAGTGACAAGGTTAAGATGACTCTGCAGTGCTGTGTTGAGGTAAGGCAAACAAAGCAATCACACAGTGACAAGCTAAGGTGGCTCTGCAGAGCGTTGTTGAGGTAAGGTAAGCACTGAAGTGCCGTGTGCCAGGGACTCACCATAACAGGAGTGACACTCGGGGGTTTACTGACCTTTAAGCTCGGCTCTAGGATGAAGTTCACTTTTTCCATGATGGTGAGGTTTGGGTCTGACTGGGAACTGGGATCCTCTGGGTCTGACTGGGAAATGGGCTCCTCTGGGTCTGACTGGGGCCTCAGGTCTTCTGTAGTGACAGTGCGTGGAACTGCCTGGAAAGCCTCCAGGGCTGCCTTAGATGCCTCTCTCACCTGAAACAACAACACTGGGTTAAGGAAAAAGTTCACCCTCCACCCCCCTGTATGTACCCCTGTGTGCACCATTGTGTATGCCCCCTGTGCATACCCTTGCATATACCTCCTGTGTGCACTATTGTGAATGCCTGCTGTGTGTACCCTTGCATATACCTCCTGTGTGCACCACTGTGAATGCCTGATGTGTGTACACTTGCATATACCTCCTGTGTGCACCACTGTGAATGCCTGATGTGTGTACCCTTGCATATACCTCCTGTGTGCACCATTGTGAATGCCTGATGTGTGTACCCTTGCATATATGTCTTGTATGCACCATTGTGTATGCCACCTGTGTGTGCCCCGTGTGTACCCTTACATATACGTCCAGTGTGCACCATTGTGTATGCCCCCTGTGTGCGCCCCGTGTGTACCCTTGCATATACGTCCAGTGTGCACCATTGTGTATGCCACCTGTGTGCGCCCCGTGTGTACCCTTGCATATACGTCCAGTGTGCACCATTGTGTATGCCCCCTGTGTGCGCCCCGTGTGTACCCTTGCATATACGTCCAGTGTGCACCATAGTGTATGCCACCTGTGTGCGTCCCGTGTGTACCCTTGCATATACGTCCAGTGTGCACCATTGTGTATGCCCCCTGTGTGTGCCCCGTGTGTACCCGTGCATATACGTCAAGTGTCCACCATTGTGTGTGCGCCCCGTGTGTACCCGTGCATATACGTCCAGTGTGCACCATTTTGTATGCCCCCTGTGCGTCCCGTGTGTACCCTTGCATATACGTCCAGTGTGCACCATTGTGTATGCCACCTGTGTGCGCCCCGTGTGTACCCTTGCATATACGTCCAGTGTTCACCAATGTGTGTGCCACCTGTGTGTGCCCCGTGTGTACCCGTGCATATACGTCCAGTGTGCACCATTGTGTATGCCCCCTGTGTGTGCCCCGTGTGTACCCGTGCATATACGTCCAGTGTGCACCATTGTGTATGCCCCCTGTGTGTGCCCCGTGTGTACCCGTGCATATACGTCCAGTGTGCACCATTGTGTATGCCCCCTGTGTGTGCCCCGTGTGTACCCTTGCATATACGTCTTGTATGCACCATTGTGTATGCCCCCTGTGTGTGCCCCGTGTGTACCCTTGCATATACGTCTTGTATGCACCATTGTGTATGCCCCCTGTGTGTGCCCCGCGTGTACCCTTGCATATACCTCCAGTGTGCACCATTGTGTATGCCCCCTGTGTGTGCCCCGTGTGTACCCTTGCATATACGTCTTGTATGCACCATTGTGTATGCCCCCTGTGTGTGCTCCGTGTGTACCCTTGCATATACGTCTTGTATGCACCATTGTGTATGCCCCCTGTGTGTGCCCCGTGTGTACCCTTGCATATACGTCTTATATGCACCATTGTGTATGCCCCCTGTGTGTGCTCCGTGTGTACCCTTGCATATACGTCTTGTATGCACCATTGTGTATGCCCCCTGTGTGTGCCCCGTGTACCCTTGCATATACGTCTTATATGCCCCCTGTGTACCCTTGCATATACGTCTTATATGCACCATTGTGTATGCCCCCTGTGTGTGCCGTGTGTACCCTTGCATATACGTCTTATATGCACCATTTTGTATGCCCCCTGTGTGTGCCCTGTGTGTACTCTTGCATATACGTCTTATATGCACCATTGTGTATACCCCCTGTGTGTGCTCCGTGTGTACCCTTGCATATACGTCCAGTGTGCACCATTTTGTATGCCCCTTGTGTGTGCCCCGTGTGTACCCTTGCATATACGTTCAGTGTGCACCATTGTGTATGCCCCCTGTGTGTGCCCTGTGTGTACCCTTGCTTATACGTCTTGTATGCACCATTGTGTATGCCACCTGTGTGTTCTCCGTGTGTACCCTTGCATATACGTCTTGTATGCACCATTGTGTATGCCCCCTGTGTGTGCCCCGTGTGTACCCTTGCATATACGTCTTGTATGCCCCCTGTGTGTGCCCCGTGAGTACCCTTGCATATGTCTTGTATGCCCCCTGTGTGTGCCCCGTGTGTACCCTTGCATATACGTTCAGTGTGCACCATTGTGTATGCCACCTGTGTGTGCTCCGTGTGTACCCTTGCATATACGTCTTGTATGCACCATTGTGTATGCCCCCTGTGTGTGCCCCGTGTGTACCCTTGCATATACGTCTTGTATGCACCATTGTGTATGCCCCCTGTGTGTGCCCCGTGTGTACCCTTGCATATACGTCTTGTATGCACCATTGTGTATGCCCCCTGTGTGTGCCCTTGCATATACGTCTTGTATGCACCATTGTGTATGCCACCTGTGTGTGCCGCGTGTGTACCCTTGCATATACGTCTTGTATGCACCATTGTGTATGTCACCTGTGTGTGCCGCGTGTGTACCCGTGTATATACGTCCAGTGTGCACCATTGTGTATGCCCCCTGTGTACCCTTGCATATACCTCCTGTGTGCACCATTGTGTATGACCCCTGTGTGTGCCCCGTATGTACCCGTGCATATACGTACAGTGTGCACCATTGTGTATGCCCCCTGTGTGTGCCTCGTGTATACCCTTGCATGTACACACACTCAAAAAACTATCATTACACATTCAGCACGATACAAACTAACACCAAGGACGAAGCCAGTGAGAACAGGCTACTCATGTTGGTATCACTGCGTGTTGGGTGTGGGTTCACTTGCCTGAACCAAATGAAGGGACTCGTAAATGAAGCAGTAGAATTTAAGCTGGCACAGTTACGCTTCATGAAACACACAGGTGGAGTCTTAGTCGAAGTTAATTAATCTGTATTCTGTATAGCTATAATATTGTAGTGTTTGGGTTGATGAGATTATCCTTTAACACCTCACACACAAGTGAAGTTAAAATTTCGTCCATTTAGGAGACAATAAGATAAACACCTTACAGTGATGAGTCACTCAGGATTCGGATATCAGAGTGAATCCCATTGACTGATCACCACATACGGCTCCACTGAGCCTAGGAGGTTACGTAAAACTTAGCTAACCCTTATGATAGATTTACAGTGGATTATAAACTTGGCATCACCCAAATGATAAGATAACATTGGCAATGCATGCATTGCATGCATTGCATGCACTACTCGAGTCACGGTATTCGCTGTCTCGAAACAATCATGGAATGCACCCAATAAGATTAATTCTCTAATAATTCTCGGCGAGTCATTATATCAACATGTTAGACAAATTAACTCCTGCATACAAGCTATTTATTAAATTATTCTTCTCCAGAGACGGCTAATTTCGGCAATTCAAAACGCCCGCGCCAAATTCCTTTTTCGTCAACTTAAAAGGAGTGCAAAGTTCTTATTTTTTATTAGGCAATGAGGCAGCACAATAGAGAAGGGTAGCCCAGGAGTAGATTGAAACAACCTGTAGAAGTCCATGCAACTCTGTTTAAACTTTATCTTTCTTACCAGCGATGCTTTTAGCGTTGCAATTTAAAGTTGTGTTTTTTTCAGATGCCCACAACTTGTTCATGAAAGAAAAGACACGTTCAGTGGAAGCATTAATTCCAGGATGGCACATTATGAACTGAACTATATCTGATATGGGAGAATACTTCTACCCACCGCTGTTACGTATATCTTATGAGCATTATTGTTTAATAATTTGTGAATATAAAGGTTAAACAAGTGGCACTCAAATCACTCCGTTAATATTATGGTGATATCTGGTATCTCATTGTCTCCCTTCCTCTCTATCCCTCCCTTACAGGGTCCTGTCCTGCTCCCCCCAGCAGAGCTGAGGTGGTGGGGGTGATTGCACTCTTACCAACCCTGCCGAGATTACCGGGTTGCTCAGTGTGAAATTCGTCGGACCCCACTGTAACGATAGTTTTTTGAGTGTGTGTACCTCCTGTGTGCACCATTGTGTATGCCCCCTGTGTGTGTCCTGTGCGTACCCTTGTATATACCTCCTGTGTGCATCATTGTGTATGCCCCCTATGTATTACCTGATGTGTTCACTTGTGTGTCTGAGGGCCCAGGACACTGGTGCAGCATTGGGACACTCACCTTCCTGGCGGTGGTGAGGGTGCTGGCATCAGGAAAACACTGTTGGCACTCCTCCACCACCTGCTTTGCCTCATTGGTGCAGTGAAGCACCTTAGACACTGCCAAGCATGCCTCTTGCTCTGTTGTAGGGGTGCGCAACATCTCCTGCACGGCCAGCAGCTCCTGCTCCCTCTTCTTCGCCTCCTCCTTCTTGGCCGCCACACGAGTCATTTCCTGCTGCACGAGCTCCCTGGCACTTCTACTCTGGTCCACCAGTCCCTGGAGGCTGTCCTCCAGCTGCTGCTGCTGCTCGCCCCAGCCTGTCAGGGTGGCCTGGTACTGGTCCAGCTGGGACTGAACCTCCTGGCAGGCAGTGATGGCAGCCACAACTATGTTCTCCTGTTCCTGCAGAAAGGAACACATTTTCTTGGAGAGATGCGCCACTTCCTTCTTGCCAGCTGCTCCTGCTGCCCATTTCCTCTTCCTGGCACTGGGTGGCAGCGAGGCTGCTGCCGCCTTGTCATCTCTCTTCTGCCTGCCCTCGGGTACGGCGTGGCTGACGCGACATTCTGGACAGGTAACACGGCCCTGGTGCTTCAGCTTATTGATGCACAGTGTGCAGACTGTGTGGCCACAGGGCAGAGTGTGTGGCCACTGTACAAAGCCATCAAAGCCTGTCAGGCACACTGGACAGTCCTCGGGGTCATCGCCCTGAAACACAGAGGCAGTGTGAGGGAGAAACTGCAGCAGGAACACACTAGAGGAAGCATACAGCCACACACTGGTAACAGGCTGTCAGGCACACTGGACAGTCTTCGAGTTCTTGTTCTGAGTTCTGAGTCTGTATTCTGAGTAGGTGGACGAAGCCCCGCCCAAGAGGAGGGTCAAGACACGAGTGTCATCTTCCCTGGAGCTTATTAATTGACAGAAATCAGTGGAAAGAGGAAAAGTAAATATGTCTTCCTTATATCACATTAAAGTGGAAAATACCAGCATTAAGCTGACGGGAATCATCAATTTCTCATTTTATATCTATTTTGTAGTTTCTTTGACAAAACAAGAAACTCAAATACATAATTAGCTTGGAAAAAAGCTCACAAGGAGGTGCCTTGCCAGTGTCGTGTTTCTCCATGTCCTCCCATTCTGGCCGTCCGTTTTGTTTACAAACAAAAAGGCAGATTGCCATGAACACGGATCCGTGTACGCAGCTGGTCGGGTAAAGCCCCGTTCACACTGTGCCGACTCTGGGCCACGACAACCCAGCGACTTTTCCATTTGACAAGTTGGTTCCCACGCTCCAAGAAGGGGTGGGGGAGGTTTTATTGGGGTCTTGCCGACTGTCTGGGACATTCAGTCAACTAGTTGCCAGCATGTCGTGCTAACCCTCACGACTCCAGACTCCCGTCACAACGTCGGCGCAACAGTCGGCAACAGTCTCAAGACCTCTTTCAAGACATGCCCGACCCTTTCACATCGACACCCAAGACCTCGTGTACCCTAGAGTCGTGGGTTGTCGTGGCCCAGAGTCGTCACAGTGTGAACGGGGCTTAAGACAATTTTGTCGTTTGAAAATAGCAAGATGCAGTTTCCCGTAAATTTACTGATGAATCACTGCATGAAGACTATTTAATGGTCCTTAACTTCACTTATTACAAAACAGAGCGCTGAACTGGATTCATTGATGTTTTCCTATGAAAGAATAAAACATTGTGCCATCCTGTGCTGGAAAACACTGGGGGATAGCCATGCGTGTTCATAGCAATCCGCCTTTTTGTTTGTAAACAAAATGGATGGCAAGAAACTGGAGGACGCGGAGAAACACGACACAGGGCCTCACCAGTGAGGTTGAAACGAGACACCGCGCGGCAAGCAGACATATCTGACCCCCAAGTCACTGAAGGCAGGGTGACAGGTGACACTCAGGTGTGAAGCCTCTCTGTGGCTTCGGGGACGATACCTGCTCAGACAGGACCCCCCCCCCCCTCTCTCTCAAGTCACCTACAGACCCATCTTTCTCTCTTTCTCCTCTCGTGCTGGAAAATGTTCTCCCTCCACCTTCTCCCTGCTCCTGTTGGGTGAGACCATAACCCAATGGGCCAGGCCAATCCATCAAGTGGTTTCCTAGCAAGATCCACCATTGTTATGCACTACGCTGCCAAGGTATGAGAAACTTCTGGTGACCTCGACATCCTCACCACATGCATGGACAGCCCCAGAGGCTTCGCCTCCTCATGCAGCACTTTGAGAACCATCACCAGGACCTACAGCAAATCCGCAAATTTGCCAAAAAAAAAAAAATAAATAAATAAATAAATAAATAATGAACTATTCTGACTAAACTAAATTTAACCTAACCTGACCTAACTTGACTAAAGCTCACTTAACCTGACCAAACTAAACCTCCTAACTTGACCTAACCAATCTAAATCTAACCTAACTTGACTTGACCTAACTAAATTAAATCTAACCTAACTTGACCTTATTATACTAAATCTAACCTAACCTGACCTAACTAAACTAAATCTAACCTAACTCGACCTGTGACCCACTGCCAAGACGCGATAATCTGAAATAGTACGTCCCTAACCTTGTTCTTATCAATGCGCACAATATATTTATGAAGAACAAAAGATTCAGAGTGACAAGAACTGTCCAGCATGAGGACAACCTCGGCCCAGACCAGAGGTCTGCAACCCATAATTCAAAAAGAGCCAGCTAGTCCTGCTGGAGCCCCAGTGTAAATTGTGAATACAGTACGCTCTCGAGTTTCGCGTTATCCGAGTTTCGCGATCCTCGAGTTTAGCGCTTAGCCCTAAACTCTTACCATCACAACTTTCGCGCATTACCGCCACGAGTTTCGCGTTGCTTTGACATGTACGGGTCACGTCTACCTACCGTCGGCGTCATGCATGCTGTTTTAAAAGGCGGTGTCCAACCACTGGGGCTATGGGCAACCGCGGTTTTCCGTATGCCCAGCCGGGAGCGAGATGTTGGTTGTCGATATGAATGGCAAACGGTTGTGAGTAGAGCGTGGGTACGTGGGTACCGAACGGCAGTGGCTGAGGAGTGAGGAACAGTGGAAGATGGCCCACCAAGAGACTCGCAAAATGGACTGGCAAAGCAGCTTTGCTTACTACTTAATTATCAAGATAAGAGAACACACCGTGCTGTGGAACCACAGTCCAAAAAACTTTTTCTCAAGTCTGAAAATTGTAGATCTCCCGGTGTTGTTTTTTTCTTCTTCTTCTCCTTTTGACCTGTAATGCATGGCAGCGACGGTGAAAAGTAATAGTGAAAAATAGCAAAAGGGCATAGAAAAGCAAAATCAGGGAAAGAAAAGGACAGAAAAACACCTAAGTTCAGGGTGAAGTGTATAAGTGCGCACTGTTAAGTAACTAAGGGCCGCTTTCAGAGTCACTTTGTTTTGATCATTATCAATGGCGGCGATCGCCGCTCACCGTTGCCAGATTGTCGTACTCGGAGCATAGTATTTATCGGTTTCTGAAGCCTAACTATTGCCAAGAAACATCAGGATCTAACTCTTTTAACGATAACTATAAATGAGTTTCGTTATTGAAGCCCAGAAGACAGTTTAGGGGTAAGATGTCGGGAAATATAATCGGCTGAGTACGACAATCTGGCAACGTTGTCGCCGCTTAGTATTTCATGTGGAACTGGCCGATGGGGTAGTGGCGCCTGCAGAGGAAGCGAGAGATGTTGAGAGTGTGTGGTAAGTGCGGGGCTAGGCTAACCCTGCAGCCGCCACTGCCCGATCGGCCAGTTTCACGTGGAAATGCTATAGTGGCGATCGCCGCCATTGGTAACGATCAAAACAAACAAAATGACTGTGAAAGCGGCCCTAAGTGCATGTTGTGAAGTATAAAAGTGTGGAGGAGGACCTAAGAAATTATACAAAGCGTTACAGGTCAAAAGAAGAAGAAGAAGAAGGTCCACACTGGCCGGTGTTGCGAGAAATATCTCCCTGATGAAATTAGTCATTCTGCTGTCCACCACGAATGCGTGCTGTGGATTGTAAGGCAGCTGCCTTCAACTGCGGCTTAAAAACGACCTGTTCTCACTTCCAATTTTCTGCCTATTACCAAGGTACGTATTTTGAGATAACAATGGAGTAAAGTAAAAAAAAAACTGTGATAACAAAGGAGTAACGTAAAAAAAAAAAAAAAAAAAAAAAGTCATTATTTTCCACGGGTCGGAACCAATAAGCGCTTTTACATGGATTTCAATACCTCGAGTTTCGCGATCCTCGAGTTTAGCGCCGTACTTTCGGAATGAAGCAAGCGCGAAACTCGAGAGGGTACTGTAGTAATTACGAAACATTAATATTTCCTCCTCCATATGGAAGCTGGATAATATACTCACAGACAAGACAAGATAGTAAATTATACTAAAATAATAATAATAATAATAATAATAATAATAATAATAATAATAATAATAATAATAATAACTATAAAAGCTGCAATCATAAAATAAACAATTATATTTATGATGCCCCTCCATTAATTTCATGATATCACCAACATATTGTCAATCATTTATAGTTTGGTACCCTGATTGCATAAGTATTACATGCTTTTAAACAACATGCCAACTGTTCTTAATATATCTGGTCACCATGCTGGGTTTAAACTTCAATGTGACTTCTGCTCCTGAGCTTCTTTGGAGAGCTGCTCAATGTCTGGAGCGTATGCTCTCATTTTCTATGATAATCTGGAAGTTTTTAAGTAGATGGCAAGAACCAGGGTTAAAAAGAGTCCTCTTTTAATCCTGGCAGGAGCCACACAAGTCTCTTGAAAGAGCCGCAGGTTGCCGACCGCTGGCCCTGACAATACAGCTTCAAGGTGCATGGAGGGGGACAACCAGTGACTCGTAAGAAAAACAAATATAAGATTGGAACACGGCACATCAAAACCTATCAGAGAAGAATAGTTTGGTCGCCGCGACGGATGGATGGACTGTGCCGACAATTTGCCCCAAACCGTCACTTGTGGATGCAGTGTGCGTGGCGTGCCGGTAACCCTGGACAAGGGGCGAGGGGGGAGCAAAGAAGAGGTGCCGAACAACAAAGGGGAGGAACTACATCGATGCCAGACCAGTGACCAAATGGAACAATCTTCCCTTCAGTGTTGTAGAGAGTCCCAGTGTGAACTCTTTCAAAAATAGTTATGACGGTAAAGGTCCAGTATAACTCAGGCACCTTAATTTTGGTTTATTTTCTTCCAAACCTTCACAAAAGCCTTTCTATACATATGATACATTAGTAAACGGTGGCAGACAAACGCCACCTACCCTCTACCCCCAACAAGCTTCGGGACTTGTGGGAATGCGTTATGGACCTGGTCTCACATGTGTGGGCTAATCGCTAACCAAGCGTACCATCGCTAACCAAACGTACCATCGCTAACCACCCTAAAACAGCCCCGAGCCATGACTCAAGGTCTTCCGGGGCCCCAGCCCTTTCAGCCCGAGACCCGGATGACCTCGAGTCATGGCTCGGGGTTGTTTTAGGGTGGTTAGCAATGATACGTTTGGTTAGAGATGGTACGCTTGGTTAGCAATTAGCCCACGCATGTGAGACCAGGTTCGCCACGAGTAGTTATTATTTATTTTTTTGGAACATGCAGCCCAACCTATTTGCTGGAGTGTTTTAGGTGATTCTGATAATTTACTCACCGGAAATTACTTGTTTTCGTCTCCCCCACCCGAAAACCCCGCATTCCCACAGGTCCCCAAGCTTGTTGGGGGTAGAGGGTAGGTGGCATTTGTCCGCCACTTTTTACTAATGCATTATATATGCATACAAAGGGTTTTGTGAAGGTTTGGAAGAAAATAGACCAAAATTAAGGCACCGGAGTTATACTGGACTTTTACCGTCTTTACGGTGTCTACCATCACTAAGATAAGTGGTGACCAAATGGAACAGTTTCTCCTTCAGTGTTGCAGAGAACCCCAGTGTGAGCTCCTTCAAAAATAGGTATGAAAAACTGGAGGCAGAATCACTGAGAAGAGGCACCCCTATGAGTTATTTAGCTCCCTGGCCTCTTTACCATCACTAAGGTAAGTGGTGACCAAATGGAACAGTCTCCCCATCAGTGTTCTAGAGAGCCCCAGCGTGAACTCTTACAATTTTTTTTTTTTTTTTACAACAGAGGAGTCAGTTCAAGGGCATAAAAAATTAAACAAATGTGAAAAAAAGCCCGCTACTCACTGCTCCTTAAAAGAGTTAGAGGAGTGGCCGAAAGATAGGTCAATTTCGGGAGGAGAGGTGTCCTGATACCCTCCTCTTGAAAGAGTTCAAGTCGTAGGCAGGAGGAAATACAGATGAAGGAAGATTGTTCCAGAATTTACCAGCGTGAGGGATGAAAGAGACTCTTGAGAAAGAAATTCTTGCGTAAGAGATTTGGACAGTAAAGGGATGAGCTTGAGTAGAAAGTCGTGTGTGACGAGGCCGAGGGAGGGGGGGAGGCATGCAGTTAGCAAGTTCAGAAGAGCAGTCAGCATGAAAATATCGATAGAAGGCAGAAAGAGGCAACATGGTGGCGCAATTTAAGAGCTAGAATACAATCTGTATGAGGAGGAGAGCTGATGAGACGAACAGCTTTAGACTCCACTCTGTCCAAGAGAGCTGTGTGAGTGGGGCCCCCCCAATACGTGAGATGCATACTCCATACGAGGGTGGACAAGGCCCCTGTAAATGGATAGCAACTGTGCGGCGGAAAAGAACTGGCAGAGACGGTACAGAAAGCCCAGCCTCGAGGAAGCTGATTTAGTAGGAGAAGAGATATGAAATTTCCAGTTGAGATTTTGAGTTAAGAATAGACCGAGGATGTTTAATGTTGAAGAAGGTGATAGCTGAGTGTTGTCAAAGAATAGGGGATAGTTGTTTGGAAGATTATGTCGAGTGGATAGGTGGAGAAACTGTGTTTTTGAGGCGTTGAAGGACACCAGGTTCTTCTTGCCCCAATCAGAAATAATAGTAAGGTCTGAGGCTAAGCGTTCTGCAGCCTCCAGCCTGAAATTTAGTTCCTGTTGGGTGGGTCTTCTATTAAAAGAAGATGAGTAATGCAGAGTAGTCATTGGCCTAAGAATGAATAGGACAGTTCGTTTTGGAAAGATCATCAGTGAACAACAGAAAGAGAGTGGGAGATAGGACAGAACCCTGCAGGACACCACTATTAATAGGTTTAGGGAAAGAACAGTGACCGTCTACCACAGCAGAAATAGAACGGTCAGAGAGGAAACTTGAGATAAAGGTACAGAGAGAAGGATAGAAACTGTAGGAGGGTAGCTTGGAAAGCAAAAATTTGTGCCAGACCCTATCAACGGCTTATGATATGTCCAGCGCAATAGCAAAGGTTTTACCGAAACGGCAAAAGATCAGACGTGGAAAGGCGCTTTTGAATCTCCCGGTTAAGGATTGATTCAAAAGCTTTAGAGAGACAAGAAAGCAAAGCTATAGGATGGTAGTTTGAGGGATTGGAACGGTCACCCTTCTTAGGCACAGACTGTATGAAGGCATACTTCCAGCAAGAAGGAAAGATAGATGTTGACAGGCAGAGGCGAAAGAGTTTGACCAGGCAGGGTGTCAGCATAGAAGCACAGTTTTTAAGGACAACAGGAGGCACTCCATCAGGTCCATAAGCTTTCTGAGGATTGAGGCCAGAGAGGGCATAGAAAACATCATTCTTAAGAATCTTAATAACAGGCATAAAGGAGTCAGAGGGGGGATGAGTAGGAGGAATATGCCCAGAATAGTCCAGACTGGAGTTTTTAGAGAAAGTTTGAGAGAAGAGTTCAGCCTTAGAGATAGATGAGACGGCGGTGCTGCCGTCAGGACTAAGGAGAGGAGGAAAAGATGAAGAAGTGAAGTTGGAGGAGATGTTTTTGGCTAGATGCCAGAAGTCACGGGAAGAATTAGAAAAAGCAAGGTTTTGGCATTTTCTACCAATGAAGGAGTTTTTGGTAAGTCGGAGAATAGATTTGGCACGATTCCGGGCAGAAATGTAAAGATCATGGTTAGCAGGAGTGCGAAGGCTCTGGTACCCTTTGTGAGCCGCCTTTCTATCTTTGACAGCACGAGAAGAAGCATGATTGAACCAAGGCTTTTTAGCATGAGGAGTAGAGAAAGTATGTGGAATGTATGCCACTATTCCAGAGACAATCACCTCTGTGATGGGCTGGACACACACAGAGGGGTCTCTATCCTGGAAGCAGTAATCATTCCACCGAGCTGAAGCAAAATGCCAGAAGCATCGCCTCTTCGGTGGGTCCAAAGGGTGTACAGAGGCTTAGTGTGTGGTTTTGAGAACATTGCTATACACAAAGCTCGTGCAGTAATAACTACCAACTAATCGATGACGTCACAGGGTTAGCGCGCGGATTTACAAAGCTTTAACATGCTCTGTGTGACGCTATATATGTTGTTAAATAACTACTGCCTCGAAGGTGTAGTAAACGCTAACAATATTATCATATTTATGTATAAATGCTTATAAATTGTGTTTTCAACTTGAAATATAACTTTGCGAGTAGAGGAAGCCCATTTCTTTATAAGGTGATGAGATATACACACTTTGAGAGGCATATGAAAAGTGTGGGCGGTATGGCAACACCCGGCCGGGGGATTGCCAGACCTCCCTCCTCCTTCATCTTCCTACCTCCTCATCCATTCATCCATCCATCTCTACATTTGTCCCTCCATGAGACCATGGACCTTTGTCGGGTGACAGCATAGCTGGGCGTTATCGCGATAAGTTATCGCGATACTTTATCGCTGATAACAAAATCGGGTTATCGGCCATCCGCTACTTATTTAAATATATATCGGTATCTTTGTTACTTTTGTAACCAAACCAGCGATAATCGCTACTTTTTTCCGCCTCAGAAAAACAAAAAACAAACGTTGTCTCCTCCCTACTGCGCATGCGTGGCCCGGGCGCCCGGTGTTGTATGAAAAAACTTCGGAGTATGAAATATCTTCGGTGAAGAGA
This sequence comes from Eriocheir sinensis, assembly GCF_024679095.1. Classification (NCBI taxonomy): domain Eukaryota; kingdom Metazoa; phylum Arthropoda; class Malacostraca; order Decapoda; family Varunidae; genus Eriocheir; species Eriocheir sinensis. The sequence goes on from NC_066557.1 coordinate 906,175, forward strand.
TTTCATACTTAGATCATCAACATTAAAACACTCGCTTATTTTTTTTTATGTTTGACTCAAAAATCAATATATCAAAGAGAAAAATCATTTAAGTTTGCCCCCCAAAATGATTATTCACTGCCTCAAGTTTGATATTCCATATTCATTTGTGAGAATCCCATGGTACTGAAAGCACCCGGTGTTTTGTTATTTGGTGTTTCATCATCAAAAGCTGGCGCTTTTGTTTACAAACACGTACTGGTCTCTCGTGAACTGCGCATGTTCAGACCAGTAAGCGTAGCCCTGTACAGTCTCACAAAGCTTTATAACACATTAAGAGTTGCTGGAAGGCTGAATCAGACATACAGTACCACCATCCTCGCAGTTTCTAGAACGTACACTCTGTACATATAAATACAACTCGTACAGTGTCGTTCTAGAAACAGCGAAGATGGTGGTAGTGGTAGTGTATGTCTGATTCAACCTTCCAGCAACTCTTAATTACGGTTAAAAAGCTTTGTGAGACTGTACAGCTCTACGCTTGCTGGTCTGAGCATGCGCAGTTCACGAGAGACCAGTGTTTGTAAACAAAAGCGCCAGCTTCTGACGGTGGGGACGCCAAATAACACAACACCGGTTCAGGCGTTTCTAGTATTACCGTCCATAGGTACGTGTCAACGTGTGGTTTTCAGCTGTTGTAAGTTTTCTAAAATAAAAATAATGAAAATCTGATCTCATCTACGTTTTTTATTTGAAATATCAATATAGTATCATTTTCGCCAATGGGACTTATCGCTAGCTAGTATCGGAATTGTGGATTTATATCGGTTATCGCCTATATTTGTCTCCAGTTAACGAATATCGGTTATCACCGATAAGGTTTTCCATATCAGTTATCGGTTATCGGGAATAAGGTTTTCTGTTATCGTGCCCAGCTATGGGTGACAGCCCATGAGTTGCACTGCAGATATGGCAAGACAGTCTTAACTTTTCCTTGTTCCTTCCTTCTGTCCTTGTCTGCCTCGGTATATATGTGCCACATTATTTTTAATGTGCTCTCTTCCTGCCTCAATCTCCTCCTTATCTTCTTTTTCTTCCCCTTAAGCATGTTCTTAGATAACAAGACATCAAACAGCAGTTACCTTGACGTTAATGTGCAGCAAACGACGAAATAATTAAGTCCCTAGATTATGATTTAGTACAGTTTGCCTTAAAAGGAAGAAAATGGAAAAAGAGAACGGGTTCTTTTGAAGCGGCAGCTGGAGGGGGCTCCCTACGATTGGCTGACGGTTTTGTGAACATGCTTGTGATTTGCTGCAAGGCCAATGACGTCATCAATCAATCAGCGGCCTCGTTGACTTAGCGCGCCTCTATAACTACCATCTAAGGTTTGCTTTGTGAATCTGACGCTAACGTCGGTCACTAAATCAATAGTGGGTAGTTATGTTAGTTCGTAGTTAGAATGTTTGTGAATTCCACTCTAAGAGCGATAGGACAGGATACAGAAATAAGGTTGTGATCGGATGAGCCCAACGGAGAGAGCAGTTTGACAGAGTAAGCAAAAGGGTTAGAGGTAAGGAAGAGGTCTAGTATGTTGGGCCGGTCTCCAAGACAGTCAGGAATACGTGTAGGGTGCTGAACCAACTGCTTTAGGTCATTGAGGAGAGCAAAGTTGAAGGCTTGTTCACCAGGCTGGTCAGTGAAAGAGGATGAAAGCCAAAGCTGGTGGTGAACATTGAAATCTCCCAAGATGGAGATTTCAGCAAAGGGAGAGTGGGTCAAGATGTGCTCCACTTTAGAGTTCAAGTAGTCAAAGAATTTTACATAGTAGAGTTAGGTGAGAGATAAACAGCACAGATGTATTTAGTAATAGAATGACAATGAAGTCTTAGCCAGATGGTGGAAAATTCTGAAGAGTTAAGGTCGTGGGCATGAGAGTAAGTGATGTCGTTGCGCACGTAGGCGCAACATCCAGCTTTGGATTGAAATTCAGGATAGAGATAGTAGGAGGGAACAGAGTAGAGATTGCTGTCAGCAGCCTTCAGAAACCTGTGTTTCGGTGAGGTTTAGAGGAGAGATGGTGTTCCAAAGAATGAAAATTAAAATGAAGACCGCGAATGTTGCAGAAATTGATCAGAAAGAGGTTCGAAGAGGTATCAAGACACGTCTCAAGTCGGCAGCCAGAAGGGGAGTCCTCCCTGGGGGAATTTGTGGTCCCCCAGGCCTAAACGTAACATGTTAACTGGGTGGGCGACTACCCACCTACAAAAATAGATTGCCCACCTACTAGATTAATTTCCCAAAAAAGGTAAAAAAAGAAAAAAATGGGGGGAATGACTAATTTTTTTTTTTTTTTTTTGGGGGGGGGGTTTGCGTCATTTTACTACGTCTACCTTGGCATTACGCTGCCACATGCATGAACCTCACTCGCTACACACACACACACACAAGATGGTGGACTGACACAGCTGATCTCTAGACGTGCTCCAAGTTCACATCACAGCTGCGGGGGATTAAATCCTGGACGTGAATTACTAAGGTGGGAGCTGTGCTAGGGTACAATCGTGCTGTCCCAAAGAAACAAAGACTGTTGACAGAGTACAACATCGAGAAATGAGCGAGGAGGAGGCGGGGGCGGCGGCCTTGCCGACCCCATCGGCATTGTTTACACCGCAGAGCGCAGGGGTCAGGACAAGGCAAGCAGCAAAAAGGCAAGAGCTTGAGTTTGAGGGCTTCACGGATGACATGGAGAGACCCAGAGACAGTATGTTGAGAAGGAGGCTCATAGACTTGGAGAGGCAGATGAAGGATATGAGAGATAGAATGGGGACACTGGAGAGAGGTGGATGTTCTGAAGACAGAGAAGGATGTTTAGAAGAATGCGTATAATGACCTGCACAAGCAGGTAACATTAAATGAGAAAAAGGCAGAAGACGCGGAGGTTAAAGTCAAGGAATTAATGGAAACGCATAAAGTCTGGAAGAAGGAACAAGAAAAGGGGAATGTTAGCTTTAAGAAAATTGTGGAGGAACAAGTCAAGGCTAAGGATGAAGCTATAACTGAAAAGGTGATTAAGGTGATAAAAGAAAAACCAGAAATAGTGAGGGACTCCGCTGAAAAAAAGAAGTCTGTAGTAGTGGTGGGCATTAATGAAGAGCACATGCCAGTCAGACATACAAGGGAAAAGAAAGGAAGGCAGTGGTAGGGGAGATCGAAGAAGTATTCAGGCTTGGAAAGTATGAAGGAGCCCAACAACCAGTTAAAATTAGATTTAGGTCTCAAGTGGCTGCAGATGAAGTGGTGGGAAAGTCATGGAAGTTAGCAAGAACAGAGACCTACAAAAAGGTCTGGGTAAGAAAGGACAGAAGTGTGGAGGAAAGGAACACGATAAGAGAATTGAAGAATCCTACTTCTACTTTTTTTTCTAATTATCAATGGAGAATCTTTATGAATCACTTTATGATGATATTATTGGTGTCAATCAAATGGGTGCAGATGATATTGGCACTGAGATCATAAGAGCAGTAAATGGCCATACTAACCATAACTCCCTTTCTAATTATTACAGTATTGAGGAATACAATTCACTCACCAATAATGTGTCATATCCTTGCCTCAACATCTTCCACCTCAATGTTAGATCCCTTCACAAAAATTTTGATAGTCTTTCTTCACTCTTTAAATGCTTCAATACCCCACCACACATTATTGCATTATCAGAAACTTGGTTGAAGGATTCAACCTCACATCTTTACGTCTTAGAAGGCTATGATGCTTATCACTCCAGTAGAGTTCATAGAGAACATGGGGGAGTTACTCTTTTCATTAACTCTTGACCTTCGAGCCATACCTATTCAACAATATACCCTTGTTAGTGATGACATAGAGATATGCATCATCATCATCATCATTTCATCGACGCCTGCTCCTAGGAGCTCCCACCAGGGGATGGCCACGGCAGAAGAGCTTCCAACTTTCTCTATCCAGACACTCCCTCCTTGCCCGCTCAAAGCTTCTCAAAGATCTTTCCCCCCTCTCCCTAACGTACTCTTGCACCCTATCCCTCCATTTCACTGGAGGTCGTCCTCTAGCATTCCCTCCCTCTATCTCACTCACATACACCCTTCTGGTCATCTTACTCTCCTCCATTCGCTCCATGTGGCCAAACCACTTTGAGGTCTGTCGCTTCACTTCTTCCACCACTCCACACTTCTTCCCTTCGCCCCTGTTGACACATTCCAAAATGCCCGTACACACTTTCATTACTCATTCCATCCATTCTACTCACACCACAAGCACTCCTCAAATAACTCATTTCCACTGCCTGCACTCTAGACCTCTGACTTTCATTCCAGGCCCACGTTTCACTTGCATATGTGAGGGTTGGTACTATTATTGCATTTCTCAAATCCCCCTTTACTTCCATGCTCACACTTCTGCCATTCATGATTCATGATAGAGATATGCACTTTATGTTAAAACTTTCAACTAACTTCATATTTTCTCTTATATACAGACTGCACAGTAAGCATATTGGAGTGGAAGAATTCACACATATTACATAACCTACTATCTCATGATCTTTAAAAAAAAAAAAAAAAAAAAAAAAAAAAAACTGTCCTACTTGGGGATTTTAAAAAAAACACTGTCCTACTTGGGGATTTTAACATTAATCTCCTAGAACATTCTTCCCATCAACCAACTAACCACTTTTTGAATCCTATGCAGACTTTGAATTATTTCCCGCACATTTCTCGTCCTACTAGATTTCCAGATAATCTTAACTTAGGTCAACACTCACTCCTCGACCACATTTTGGACTAACTTCACTCCACTTTCTACCTCTGGAATAATCCACTACCAATTATCTGACCACCTCCCCATATTCCTACATATTGCAGTAATCTCTGATCTTTGCACAAAGCATAAAATAGTCTATCAACACTTTAATAGACATCAACATAACCTATTTACCACTAGTTTATCTGCAATCAATTGGAATGTTACACTTAATTCTAATGACATAAATGTAAACTTCAACAATTTTATGGAAACCTCAAATGAATTATATAACAAGCACTTCCCTAAAGTAGTTAAATTTGTAACTGCCAAACGATTGTCTTACCCATGGTTAACATCAGGAATACTTAACTCGATAAAATACAAAAGTAAATTATTTAAGATGTACAAATTAGGAACTGTCAATCACAACGCTTACACATTATACCACAACCATCTTACACGATTAATAAGAGGAGCTAAATATAATTACTAAATTAGAATTTTCGGTAACTTTAGAAACAATACCAAGAAAATATGGCAAACTATCAATGAATTAGCAGGTCGACATAAACCCAAAACAATGATAACATTATTTCATAAAGATTCTACACTTACTAAGCCAGAAGAAATTGCTGAAGCTCTTAATGAACATTTCAGTGAAATTGCAGGCAGGCTTAATGATGCACTGCCTTCTGCTTCTAGAAATGCCACTGATTTCCTCCACGGAAATTACCAAAACTCAATGGTTATCCTACCAGTCACTTCTGCTGACGTGATGAATGTTATCAAGACTCTCAAACGTAAAAACTCAAATGTTAATGAAATCTCAGCCCACATATTTAAATATAATATTGAGGAAATTACTTACCCCACTGCATTGCTCTTTAATCAATCAATATCCACTGGCAAATTTCCCTCTGATTTGAAAACTGCAAATATCACGCCAGTGCACAAATCTGGCCCCAATAGTGTGCCCAACAATTACTGCCCCATTTCCGCCCTCTCTCCCTTCTCTAAAATATTTGAACTATTAATGAAAAATAAATTAGTTGCATATCTTGATAGCAAGAAAATTTTGGGTAGATGCCAGTATGGCTTTAGGTTAGGTTCTAGCACTTATGATGCCCTCAGTATGTTTTCTTCTCATCTCTATTCTTCCCTTAATATTAAACAATCAGTCTTATCCATCTTTGTTGATTTCTCAAAGGCTTTTGATACCATAAACCAAAAGATTCTACTCGACAAATTATATTTCCATGGTATAAGAGGACCTCTGCACTCCTGGTTTAAAAACTACCTAACAAACAGATCTCGGTGCACAATATATGATGGCCATAAGTCTTCCACTCGAAATATTTCTACTGGTGTCCCACAAGGGAGTGTTTTAGGGCCTGTTTTGTTCCTTATATATATGAACGACATCACTAATATCTTCACCTCTGCCAACACTATTCTCTTTGCAGATGACATGACTTTGTATTTTACTGACTAATATTGAAACATTATTCCCACAAGCTAATCAAGACATCAAGAAATTATATAATTGGTGTTTAAGCAACACTCACAATTAATACTAATAAAACCTGTTATATGTTCTTTTCAAACAAAGTAAATGTTTACTTGCCAGACCTTAAAATCAATAATAACCTTATTAGTAGATCAACTAGTTTTAAGTTTTTGGAATGAAAACCTTAATTTCAAATCCCATATAAATAATGTTTCAAATAAACTTTCAAGAAGCACTGCTATGCTTTATCGTCTAAGAGATTTTATGCCTTGCAAAGTACTAAAAACCTTGTATTATGCACATATATACCCTCACCTTCTGTACTGCAATCCTATCAGCAGCACCACTTATGTCACCCATTTAACCAGCCTGAACTACTACATAAAAAGATAATTTGAATTATCACAAACAGTTCTTACCTTGAACACACCACCCCTCTCTTTAAAAACACAAAAATCCTTAAACTACAAGATATTACTAAACTTTCTATTGCTACCTGTATGTACAAACATCAGATCAGTGCCTCACTTCCTACTCATCTATATCCCACTAGACACAGCGAGCAGTTCTGCCTTCCATCACATCGCCTTACTCTCTTTCGGCACTCCACTATGTACCAGGGACCTTTGATCTGGATCTGATCCCCAGGATATAAAAAATGCTCCATCTCTCAACATATTTAAAAACGAACTAAAGCGTCATCTGCTTGATTCTTATTGATTGTTATCCAGTAAATTCCAATTTCTCTTCAGTCATATATAACGTCATCTCCCTCACACTTGTTCCGTAATGAATTACCCATGTATTTTGTCCTTTCCTCTATTATTATCATTATTATTATTATTATTATTATTATTATTATTATTATTATTATTATTATTATTATTATTATTATTATTTCATTTTGCTTCATCCTATAATTCTGTATATAATTTCATTTGCTTCTATATACATTATTATTTTCTCTTTCTTTATTTTATTTTGGTTTATTATTTTTAATTATGGTATTATTGATTTTGCCCAGCTTCTATTATGCATGTATATCCTACCACTGTTATATTTCTAACTAATGTTCAGTATTCTGTATTTTGTATATTTTTTTGGCCCAAGATATATTTGCATTATTCCTATTTTTTTTCTTATATATCTGTTGTCTTCACTTTTGCCTGAAAAGCTTATGCTTATATAAAGACTGGCCTCTAACAATACATACATCAACATATGTAACTGCACCTAATAGGCTATTAACCCTTTCCTTGCGCGCAGTCTGGACGCGACTATCCCCTCAGGTGCAGTCAGGGAGCCCAATGGGGGTGTTATTTTAACCTCTGTATCTCAAAAACTATTCATCACAGCTAAAAAAACAAAAACACCACTGGAAAGAGGAGGTCCAGATCTATAGGAGTCAGTTATGTATGCCTCTCTTGCGAACGTACATGCACGTTCAGGGAGTGTTGAATGTTAACACTTATGTCGGTGCGTGCAGGATGATCAGCCATATTGAGGTAACTGCGGACATTTTTTTTTCAGACTGGCAAGGGAGTATTGCCAACTGCAATATTTACAACTATTTGGTCAAAGAATCAGTCAGGTGATGGGTGAAGCTATGCAAAAATGCCGCTATAGTGGGCAGGAACATTCACCAGTTACTCGTCCGTACATTTGCCGCACTGGGCTGAATTGATTTTCCACCAAATTTAGTGAAGAACCCACTCAATTGGCAATCCTGTGTTGCGAGAATCAATGTTGGAACATTCTCATACGCAGTGGCGTACCCAGAAAATTGAAAAGGGGGGGGCCAATATATATATATATATATATATATATATATATATATATATATATATATATATATATATATATATATATATATATATATATATATATATATATATATATATATATATATATATATATATATATATATATATATATAAAATTTTCTGCGTCCAGTATTATTGCAAGCGCAGGGATCCCATACAGCTTGAGGATTCGGGTTAGATCGCTAGGGTAAAGTTATTGTTTTTTTTATACATACATGTATTGATACATACATATACATACATTGTACATTTTAGAAGTTTGTTGGTAGCATATAAGTACAACATAAATCTGGGAGATTTAAATATTCTTAAAAGTACTAATTTTATGTTACTTGAGCGAACATTACTTTTAAAATCTTGTTCATTTCTGTAATTTGGACTGCAAAAATTTACCCTCGAAACAACACTACTTACTTTAGAACTACATGTTCTAATAAAAAAGTAATATACTGGCAAGGAAAAAAATGTCATATTCATATAACATGTATAATCTTCGTTTATACAGGCTGCTGCTGTAATACATATTTTTACGTACAAGATACATGAAAACTGGGCCAGGTATTTTATGAATATAAAATAAAAATTAACTAGATGAATTAGATTAGTTACTGTTAACAACAATACAGTGAAACTGGTTTACCTCAAATTTATGCGTCTGTTCTGACGTGCAAATTCATCAAGGACTTCAAGATCAAGATTTGTGTCACAATAGACAAAGTAGGGCCTGTCCATTTAAACGACTTTCACTCATTGCGTTCCTAAGGTATGTTTTAAGCAATTCAAGGGCACTAAAGGATCGCTCATTGGTGGAAGTGCTAACAGGTAGGGTTGAAAAAATTGCAATAAGGTGGAAAAATTTGGATATGTGCCCAATTTTTTGGCACATGCCAATGTCTCAACAACTTGCTTTGACCTCTCATGAGATTCATGACGCTTCGAATAACTCTGCCCCCGTAGATATTCATCTTCAACGAGATCTTCATCTCCATCAAGAAATTTTCCATAAAATTCAACTGCCTCCTTCAGTTCCCTAAAATAAGTATCAACTGAAAGAGAGGGAACAAGATTTCCAAACAAAAAACTCCTAATGTGTTTAGATGCAAACCTTTCCATGAGTTGTGCTATAGCAGTGTCCGAAAATGGGAGAAAATAGCTCTTCGATAGTACTCCTATGGAGTTGCTGCTGGAGGGTTAGCCTTAATTATGTTTCTGATGACCTCTGATTGTTCAAGGCTTCTGGACCTTCTGAACCTTTCCTCAGCTTGGGCAAAAAGTTGGTTGAACTTATTTCCATCACGATAGGACTGAAATGCATCTATGCAGCTCTGTGTAGCTACGCTTCCAAGAGCACCCATCAGTTCTTGTTGTGACCCCTGCAGCTTTTCTGGCAAGGATTTATTGACGCTTAGAACTGAGGTGAGCACTTCCAAACTCATGAGAAAACCTGGGTCACTTATTGTTTTAGATTACGCTTGGCTGCTGATTCTTCACCTAACGTGTTTTGCAGTAATTATTCTTAATCATTATTTCATTATTTACCTACTTGATTAACTGAACTATCCGGGGCATCAGCCGAGTCAGTGATGACTTTCTTACACCAGATAGAGTACGTACGAGAAGTGTTTTCTGGCGTTTTGTGACCAAGGAGGAAATATGTGAAGAATGGAAAGGCACAAATCCCAAGCCTCCGTGAATTCAAGAAATGACACACTCTATAGAAAAAAAGTACTATATAAAAAGAAAGTGAAGTCTATCAATCATAATTTTCAGAAATTTGGAATTTTTGGTCAGAAAATATTATACGGATAACATGAATAGGCTACGGGCACGTGAGCCTATACACGTCGTCAATGAATGTTTCTCAAAATAGATCACCTGCTCCTAATCAACTCAGCAGCTCCATTGTTCTCTCAAAATAGATCACCTGCTCCTAATCATCTCAGCAGCTCCATTGTTCTCTCAAAATAGATCACCTGCTCCTAATCAACTCAGCAGCTCCATTGTTCTCTCAAAATAGATCACCTGCTCCTAATCAACTCAGCAGCTCCATTGTTCTCTCAAAATAGATCACCTGCTCTTATTCAACTCAGCAGCTCCATTGTTCAAGTGCTGAACATACAATAGTTACTCAGCCACTCTACACTGTCCACTGTCAAGCACAAAAAGGTCTTAAAGGTGGTAATATAGCAGCAAAGGTCGACGTCACAGGTCCCATACGCGTGTAGCGTCGCCTGCCACTCTCCCCGTCATAATACAGAATCAATTATTACATACTCACCACTGTCACCAGACAAGTTCGCTTGCTGCCTCAATGGTATAATTATATAGTCCTCCAGTCACTTTGACAGCACCTTACACCTAAAATCAAGTAAATCTGAGAGGCAAGAAGGAGAGAAGGCACACTTACGACTTTCGTGCTCTCTCTGCCAGAGCCGTCCCAATCTCGTGTTCCTCTTCCTGTCTCCCCGCTCCTGCTACAAACATCCCTCCGCCGCTTACAGTTGACAGCTTGACATCGCACTCTACACACAATTTTATGAACCCATCATTTAACACCTTACTTTTTTATCACTCAGAGCACACCTTATATCCTACCATCAACTCAAAACAAAACCAGTGGGGAAATAACTTGGTCAGTCGGTATCACTGAGCTCTCAGCTCCACACACACACAAACACACACATTCATAATCGTAATACCAATATACATATTCCTATTATTTCCTGTAATATTTATTTATTCATTATTATTTTTTCTTTGCTAAAGGGGGGGGCCATGGCCCCCCCCCTCGGTACGCCACTGCTCATACGCAGGAGATTTGAGTGTGGCTGGAGCTCACAGCGAGCATTTAGCGCCACCAGCAAATACGCCTAATGCCCGCTGCAAGCGCTTAGCAATGAAAGGGTTAATAAATGTTTCAAATGTTTCAAATCAAGCCAATGAAAAGAATGAAGTAAGATCAGAAGAGGAAAAAAAGAAGTTTTCTGGAGTGATAGACATGGACCTAAGAAAGTGGTACAGAAGGGAAGAGGTGACAGCTTGAAGGTGGCATACACTAATGTGAACGGGTTAATATCATCAATGTTAGAAAAAGGAGATTACCTTAATAAGGAAAAACCAGATGTTATGGGGATTACGGAAACCAAATAGACTGGTAGTATAGATGCATTTAACATAGGGGATGGTAAATATAATGTATGGATGAGAAATAGAGAAAATAAACAAGGAGGAGTGATGCTATTGTTGGAAAAAGAATGGACAGTGGAGGGTGTCACCTATGGCGAAGGGGAAGCGGAGGTCTTGAGTGTGGGAATAAGACTGCAAAGGGGAGGATGCAGGAATATCGTAGTGGTGTATGTCCCTCCAAAAACAATTCACGGACAGAAGAATTATACAAGAAGCTGGAAGACACATTGGATTGCCTAAGGAGATTGCTGGAGGAGAAGGATAAATTCTGATAATGGGTGATTTTAATTGTCAGCAAGTGTCATGGGAAAACTGGTCAATGGAAGGAAGTGAAGCTTCATGGGGAAACAAGGTTTTGCAATTGGTTATAGATAACGTCCTCACCCAGTGGGTGGAGGAAAATACAAGATTCAGAGAAGACGAGCCATCTAGATTGGACTTCATAATAATCACCAGGGAGCCAGATAGCATAGAGGAGATGAACTATAAGATCCCTATAGGGAAGAGCGATCACGTACTTATCGAGTACATATTACGAGAAGGAAGTAAAATAATCAGGAATGAGGACGACAGGAAAGAATGGTTTAACTTTAATAAGGCAAATTTTGAACTTGGGAAACATTTTGAGGAAGCACAATGGGATACTTTTTTTGAGGCTGAAAATGTGGAGGAAAAATGGGCTATCTTTCTACGGATTTACAACGAAGGAGTGGAAAAGTGGATACCAAAGATGAAAGAAGGCCAGAAATGAAAAGAGTGGTATAATAGAAAGTGTGTAGATGCCAAGCAGGAAAAGGAGAAGGCATGGAACAAATGGAGAAAAAATAGGAGGATGGATCTATGGAATGAGTACAAAAGGAAGAGGAATGCTTATGTCAAAGTAAGAAAAGAAAAAAAAAAAAAAGGAATTTTGAGAAAAATATTGTAGATAAGTGCAAAGACCAACCAAAACTGTTTTATAAGTTCATAAATGGAAAGTTGAAAAATAGAGATGAGATTCAAAAAGTTAAAGTTAATGGTGAAACTTTTGATAGTATAAGTGATGAATAATTGTTTCCAAACAGTGTTCACAAGGGAGAGTGAGTTTGAAGGTGTAGATGCAGTGTCAGGGAATAGAGTGGGTCTGGAGAGAATACAAACATCAGCAGATGAAGTAAAAAAATTACTGGAAGAATTGGGTGCGAGGAAATCAGAAGGACCGGATGGTATATCAAATTGGGTGCTAAAAGAGTGTAACCAGCAAATAGCTGAAAAGTTGAGCAACTTGATTCATGTCTCACTAGCACAAGGGAAGGTACCAAGAGACTGGAAGAGGGCTAACATCGTCCCAATACATAAAGGAGGAAGTAAGGAAGACCCGTTGAACTATAGGCCAGTGTCATTAACAAGTGCAGTAGCAAAGATGTGTGAGAAAATTATAAAAAAACAGCTGGGTGGAGTGTTTAGAAGAAAACAATATATTAACAAATAGTCAATTCGGATTCAGAGGAGAACGGTCTTGTGTAACTAATCTGATCAGCTTCTATTCAAGAGTAATTGATATAATACAGGAAAGAGACAGTTGGGCAGATTGTGTGTATCTGGACTTAAAGAAGGCGTTTGATAAAGTACCACACAAGCGATTAATATGGAAACTTAATCATGTTGGAGGTCTGGGTGGTTCAATATTGGATTGGATTATGGACTTTTTGATGAAGAGAGAAATGAGAACAGTAATCAGGAATAATAAATCAAGCTGGATGGAAGTGATGAGTGGAGTCCCCCAAGGATCAGTGCTGGCTCCGATTATGTTTGTAATTTATATTAATGACATGACAGAAGGGGTAACAAGCTATGCGAATATGTTTGCTGATGATGCTAAAATAATATTGAGGGAGGTTAATGAAGATGACTGTGTAGCCCTGAGCCAAGATCTCGATAGAATAAGCGACTGGTCATGCAAATGGGAAATGACATTCAATACAGAGAAGTGTAGCGTGATGGAGTTTGGTAAGAGAAGTAGACGAATATCGGGAATCTACTCTCTGAGTTATGAAAGAATCATGAAAAAAAACTAAAGAAAAAGATCTGGGAGTGATCATAACAGACAAGTTATCCTTTGGAATAACTGGGGAAACATACAATCTTCTTAGAAACATAAAAGCAGCATTTGCAGATGAAGAAATGGTGAAGAAACTAATAACATCGATGATACGTCCAAGACTGGAATATGCAGCATTAGTGTGGTCACCTAGATTGAAGAAAGAAATTAGAAAATTGGAAAGAATACAAAGAGCAGCGACTAAATTACTGGAAACTCTGAGAGAACATACTTATGAAGAAAGACTGGAGAAATTGGGACTAACAACACTGGAGAGCAGAAGAGAGGGGACCTAATAGCATTGTACAGGATACAAGAGGGATTGGAGAAATTGGACAGGGAAGACCTAGCGGTACCTATGTGACAAAAGTGTGACAAGAGGCAATGGTAAGAAATTGAAGAAGAGCGACTGTAGGAGAGACATCAAGAAATACAGCTTTCCACACAGAAGCGTGACAACATGGAACGGACTTGACAAGGAGACTGTGTGTGCAAAAACAATTCATGAATTTAAAGCCAAACTGGATAATAAGCGTTATGGAGACGGGACAGCACGAGCCTAGTTTTTTTTTTTTTTTTTTTTACAACAAAGGAGGCAGCTCAAGGGCAACAAAAAAAGAAAACAATAAAAAAAAAAAAAAAAGCCTACTCTGCTCCTAAAAAAAAAAAAAAAAGAAGGAAAGGAAAGGAAGATCAAAAGGAGGAGGAGAGATACCTCCCTCTTAAAAGTTGAAAAGAAGTTCAAGGAGAAATACAGGAAGGAAGAAGATTGAAGAAAGATTTGTTTAGAGTTTACCAGCGTGAGGTGATGAAAGAGTGAAGATGCTGGTTAACACTTTACATAAAGGGATGAGCATGAGTAGAAAGTGAGAGTGCAGGCTGGGAGCAGCAGGGAGGGGGGGGGAGGCATGCAGTTAGCAGCAGTTAGCAGATTCAGAGAAATATCGAGAGAATAGAAGATAGAAAGAGAGGCAACATTGTGGCTCTTTTCCTGTATTTCACAACTAGGTAAATACACACAATCACACACACACACACACGGCCCGGTAGTTCAGTGGATAGAGCATCTGCCTCACAATCAGAAGGACAAGGGTTCGATTCCCAGGCCGGGTGAAGTTAAGTTGGGTTTATCTTCTTTCACGTGTAGCCCCTGTTCACCTAGCAGTGAGTAGGTACACGACGTAAGGCAAGGAGTTGTGACCTCGTTGTTGCAGTGTGTTGTATGTAAGTGGTCTCAGTCCTACCCAAAGATCGGTACTATGAGCTCTAGATGGGGAGAACCCCATCTAGAATCAAGTGACACCTCCAACCAAAAGACAGCAAGTAGATTGTCCTTTAGATGATCTGATGGTTGGCTAATGTGGCAGCACCAAGACCGCACAAACCACTCTTGAGCAAGTGGCGACAATGCAGTCAGGTTGGCAATCCTGTGTGGAGACCACAGCACAGGACACAATTTTACAATTAAAAGTGATACTCAACAACCCAAAGTCAATCAAAATCATACAAAATTTGACCAAGAGAAGTGTCGCGATGCCGTTTAAAAGCATTAACAGAATTCACTACGACAACTGATTCAGGTAAATTATTCCAAATGCTAATGACCTGCACTGAGAAGAAACGAGCTCCAACATCAGTGTTGTAACGAGGGACAAAAAGCTTGAAGGAGTGGCCTCCTGTGTCTCTGTTGTGATTTCTAACAAAAAGGTGACTTAGATTGGGACAAAACTCTTTCATAATGTTGAACACCATAATAAGATCAGCTCTGATCAACCTTCCTTTAATGGAGTAAAGACTCAATCTAGCGAGACATTCACTATATGGCAGATCATGAAAACCGGCAATTTTCTTAGTCCACCTCCTCTGAACATTTTCTAAAAGCCTAATGTCACCTGTATAACCAGTGAGCCAAATCACAGAGGCAAAGTCCAAGATAGGGCGAATATGAGAGATGAAAACTGCCTTCATGAAAACAGATCTACAAAGGGTACCCTTTAAAACACTGTAACCAATGCCTCCAGCCTTGCCAGTGATTTCTCTCACATGCAAGTGAAACTTTAGGGAGGAATCCACCCTGACCCCAAGATCTTTATAGTTATCTACATCTTGTAAGGCTTGGTTTCCTATAAAATATGGTAAAGGAACAGGAGCATCAAGGAAATTCCTGCAAAAGTTCATTCTGGCACATTTACCAACTGAGAAAGATAAACCCCAAGAACTCCTTGTGTTGTAAATAGTGTTAATGTCTCTGCAAAATACTGTGAGAAATTAAATGGTTAGACTTAGAAATTACAGTAGCTAGGTATAATTTTAAATCATCAGCAAATGGGCGACTTGTAAAGCTCATGTCACCAGATGTCTCTACTGTCGGTCGACCACCCGAGATTTTCCCTGAAAATATCTCTTAATTACCGTAAATCCCCTGCGTTCTTTCTTGGCAAACTATAAATACACATCAATACAGAAACTGATATTGTTTGTATAAAAATGTAGTGGATATGTTTTGGGTGTGTCCGTGTCTCTTTTGATGAAAATTTGTCCAAGAAACAGAATGGCGCTTAGCAACTCCAAAGAACGTCCCAATGTCAGGACGTGACACTAGGTAACTTTGTTGTCGCCGTCGTGCCATGAGGAGTCCTCGCTGCCCCTCACTGCCACAACACCGGCCAATCCTCACAGCCCTAAGCAACATCAACAGGTGTGTATATGATGTGTGACTTTTGGTTTTGCTTTTAAAGTACAATAGATTTCAGATACACCATAGGAGTGAATAACTAACGTGCCAGCTGATGTAAACAAAACTTAGCACCATCCTGGTTATAGGACTGTCATCAGAAGCCACGCCCTCAAATTGTTCTTGGCCAAATTTTCTTCGAAAGAGACACGGACACACCCAATGCAGGTACTCATGAAATGCAGCAATGCAAGCAGAAATATTTTTGAAGCCTTTTTCTGCTTAAATTTTCATTACTTTCATGCAAGGATGTGTTTTTTCCACCCAAGTTGTCAAACTGTCATATTGTCATAATTTTTGTCTTGTATAGAGAAACATATCCACTACATTTTTTTATACAAACAATATCAGTTTCTGCATTGATGTGTATTTATAGTTTGCCAAGAAAGAATGCAGGGGATTTACGGTAATTAAGAGATATTTTCAGGGAAAATCTCGGGTGGTCGACCGACAGTAGAGACATCTGGTGGGCCGTGCCTTTTAATAAGTTCCCCATAAGCAAAACTTACAATTTACTTCTGAAACAACATGACTGATGTAGATGAGAAAAAGCAAGGGACCAATTACCGACCCTTGGGGAACACCACTGCTTACATCCACTTTATAACTCTCACTACCATGGACAACTACTTGCATCTTTCTGCCACTCAAATAGTCTTTCAGCCATCCCAGCAAACACCCCCCAATCCCAATACTAGACGGCATTGTGAGTAATAATCTATGATTACAAACATCAAAAGCTTTCTTGAAATCAAAAAATATCATATCCACTGACATACCACTATCATAGAAATGAGTCACAAAGTCATAGGTATATAACAGTTGCTCAGAAACTAATCTGCCCGATCTAAAACCATACTGATACGGGGGAAAGTAAGTTATTATCTTCCAAATAAGCAGAAAGTTGAGACACGATTATTCTTTCAAAAGATTTACAACACACTGATGTCAAACTAATTGGTCTATAGTTGAGGGGATCAGAATGGACTCCACCTTTGAACAGTGGCATAACATTAGCATCTTACCAGTCTGAAGGGACTTGCATTGATGAAAGAGATTTTCTGAACAGTAGCAACAGAGGGTAACTAATAGAATGGGCACATCTTTTTAAAAAGACTGAAGGAATACCATCAGGGCCAGAACAAGCAGAAGGTTTTAATTGAGGCAAAATATTCTCTATTTGAAAAATATCAAAACTATCGACATTAAATATAAATTTATTATCACACCATTGTAAAGGATAAGGATTAAGCAAGAACACTAGAAAAGACGGTGGAAAAAGCCCTAACGAAATGGTTTTCCATATCTGCAGCCTCAACACACCATCCATCCTCACTATATAACGGCCTAACTGCTGGATGCTGAGCCTTCTTGTGACAGAGGTAAGCGTGAAAACGCCTCACATCATTGTAACCGACAAAGACAAGAGATTTTTCATAATTAATAACTGACTGATGGACAATCTCTTTGAATTCCAGGGATAAACGGCTAAAAACATACCACAACCTTAATGCAATAGGAGATGATCTGCCAAACACAGAACGAGCATCTTTATAGTTAAGCCAAGCCTGCCGTTTAAGACGTTTGATATCATTAGGTATGCTTGTGGTCCAAGGAGGCTTTAGTGAACAGGGGCCTGGTTTCTTGGGAATAAAGCGGTGGAAAGTATTGAACAATAAACAATTAAATCTTGAGTAAGACTGATCAATATCTAATCCCGTAAATTCAATGTCCCAGTCAATGTCCTTGAAATGTTTGTTTATTAAACTGTACTTTCCCTTGAAATAATCATATTCATCCTTTGAATTCATTGGGCTAGATTCAAGAGGACAAAATAGATAGTCAAATATTACAGGAAAATGGTCACACCCAGAAAAGGTGTCAATCAAATTAACATTTGATACCTATTCTACCATTTTGTGGTAAAGATCAAATCCAATATATTGTTGGATCGAAGGTAAGTAGCCTGCTTGACCCACTATATAAGACCCAGAGAGCTAAAAAAAATCAAGAAATTGCTCACCAAGTAAAGAACTACCAACAGGAACGTCATAGGACAAATCAATGGAGGGCAGGTTAAAATCCCCAGACAAAATAAGTTCTGTATCCTCACAAACAGACTCAAGGTTGGAGATGAGAGCTATATTGTCCACCAAAAAATTACTTGGAGGTCTGTAATCAACCAAAACAGTAACACCAAAATCCGGCAGACATACCCCAACTGTGTTGGGATGATCATTAAAGGTTCTACCCGCTCACTTTTCAGACTGAGGGAGATAGAGTAACCTTCCCCCCCACACACTTTCATGGTAAGCTGTCCATTACTAAAGTAATTATACACGTATAATCTTTAATATGCGATGACTAACTCAGTAATAAAAATTTTAAAATGTCCAGTGCCCACCCACTAAAAATTCTAAGGTTTAGCCCCATGTCATCCCCCCCCCACCCCCCACTAAACGGGGACTCCCGGGCATAGTTTTGGTACGCCATTTTGAATTTTGGGAAAAGGTGTGTATGTTGTGTGAATGTAGTGTGGTGTGGATAGAGAGAGGATCTGTCTTTAGAGAGCATGCTGAACTACTCTCTGGTGTTGATGAGACAATAGAGAAACGGTTAGTGAGGACATGGGAAGGGTCTTTGGAGGGCTTCAGCAACCTGCTCACTTCCCATATATACCTCATCGGGAGTGGCTTGCGCCCGTTCGGTAGGTGTCTTCCTATCTACTCCAGCCAAACTGGAGGCAGAATCACTGAGAAGAGGCACCCCTATGAGTTATTTAGCTCCCTAAAGCGTCTTTACCATCACTAAGGTAAGCAATCACTATAAGGTAAGGTAAGCACCAAGACACCTCCCCAGCCTGTGGTGACTCTTTAGTTGTTGTCTATGTTTTATGGCCCTGGGCTGCCTCCCTGGCTGTAAAAAAGAAAAAAAAAGCTATTTAATAATGAGATTTTAGTACGGGAATGTTCTGGCTGAGGACTCACCCCCGCCCGTGCAGACGCCATGCCGCTGGTCGTGGCCTCACAACCTCCTCTCAGCGGTGGTGGTGGTGGTGGTGGACTGGAGGCCGTCTCCGTCACAGGTGGGCTGTTACAGCTATGCGGCGGTGTCGTGCTAAACCCCTAAATATCACGCCGCGAGTGTCTTCTTCAGTGTTTTACGGGGCTGTCAGGGCCGGCGACACTGCCACCTCGACGCGACACACAGGTACTGGACGACGCAGTGTTGCCACTTTCACTCATGATCCGTGTAAAAGTTACTTTTTATCCACAAATTATCCACAAAAATCATCAATATTCCACAGTGTATTCCACAAACATATTTCCTTACTGGACAATATTGAAGCCATAATTTTATTGTTGCGTCACATTTATTGATAATTGATTACAAACTTGAATGTTATATAATTAAAACAAATTGAACTTTTTTAACGAAAGCAAAATTACCTGGCAACAAAAAAAACATGAAAAATATATCCTTTTTCTATCACTTTTTTTTTATTCTGCATCCAGCTCAAGGGATATAATATCTGTATTGTCATCATCACTTTCGGCATTTCCCTTTGCACTGAAATTCTTTACCATATCTTCAGTTGTCTTGAAAGTGACGCATGACATCCCTCGAACAGATAATCCATATCTGATTTGGAGTATTGCTTCTACTGATCTTACACTGAAACGATATCTTAGCTTAGTGTGTACCACATTCATATTTGAGAAAATGCGCTCTACAGAGGCATTAGAGAAAGGTAAGGCAAACAATACCAATGCTAGGGATGAAATGTTGGGGTATTTTGGTTCCCCAGCAGAATTTTTTTTCTCTCTAAAGCCCCAAATACACTGCCGAATTTTGGCCACGAACTTGACGCCGAATCAGTTCGTGAAAAAATTCGGCGACCGGTTCGCCGACATGACCAAGATTCTTACAGTTTGTGACCATTCGGCGACATGTCGGCGAATGCTCTAGACAATAGGCGCACTTAACATTATCAAATGTGGGGTGCAAACTTGGCGGAGGGACTGTTTTTTGGGCGCTATTAAAGGTAATGGCTAAAAAGTAGCTTAGCCGGATATTTTGTTTTTATTTACTAATGATCCACGAGACATCCTAGAGGTATATTAAAGTATGTGCTTATCTTTGTATTCATTCATACACACACTGGTAATATTTCTGTGGAGTCTGATTCACTTATTAGAGTGAAATTCTATTGTGATAAACAGTCACATATTCGTGTCACTAGTAAAAATGAAACTAGTAATTTAAGTTTTGCCACCATGAAATATACACAAATAGATAAATATGAAAGCTCACGAAGTCACAATAAGTGACATCACCTGCTTTACGCAGTAAAAGTATGCTATTTTAGGTATCTGATACCCGCAATGTGGCAGGCTGCTGCTGCCTCGGCCACAGATTATTGCCAGATTGTTGTACTCAGCCGCTTATATTTCCCGACTTCCTGCCCCAAAACTGTCTTTTGGGCTCCAAAAACGAAACTAATTTATAGTTATCGCTAAAAGAGTAAGATCCTGATGTTTCTTGGCAATAGTTAGGCGTCAAAAACCGTTAAATACTATGCTCTGAGTACGACAATCTGGCAACGGTCACTACGTATTTTCATATTATTGTTCAGTTGTTTATTGAATGTTGTTAAAAAAAAGAATACTCATAATTTTAGCTAGTTTTTGGTTATAAGGATTCTTTACGAAATACAAGTATAACATTACCTTCTTTAATTTAGGAAACGTCCTGAATCCTGGATCGGCTATGGTATTGTTAGGTGCGCCTATTTGGGGACAATTCGGAGACATGTCGCCGACTATTCGCCGTCCATGTCGCCGAGCTCAAAATCTGAAATTTTAACGTTTTTTTTTTGTCGCGGAATAACTGGCGACAAGTCTCCGAATTGTCTTCGCATGTCCCCGAGGTGTCGGCAACACGTCGGGGACAATTCTCCGACAGTGCCAAAATTTCTGACAGCTGATCATCTGATGCCCATGTGGCATATAAAAGCACGGGAATCCGCGCCTACCTCATGGACTAGTACAACACCCGGGGAGCAGTGGCCTGACAGGACAGAATTGTGGGCGAGTAAATATCATGTGTGGTAATATGTGTGGTAATACGTATGATAGTGTAATAAAATGTATAAATGTGACTTGTTTTTGTTTTGCCCTCCTACAAATATTTTAGAATGAATGAATGTTTACGTAAAATTAATAAACAAACCAGTAACTGAAAGCATAAATAAATCTAAATAACTGAAAATGAAACAAAGGTTAAATAATGGCAGAATAATTATATTAAGAAATAAATAAAGTAATAAATAGTAAATAAATTATGAAATAAATGAAAATGTTAGTTCCATACCTATTTTATATATTCATGATTCTTCTTGTTTTTCATATTTTTCTTGTACTTCCATACCTATATATATATATATATTATATATATATATATATATATATATATATATATATATATATATATATATATTTATATATATATATATATATATATATATATATATATATATATATATATATATATATATATATATATATATATATATATATATATATATATATATATATATATATATATATATATATATATATATATATATATATATAGATAGATAGATAGATAGATAGATAGATAGATAGATAGATAGATAGATAGATAGATAGATAGATATAGATAGATAGATAGATAGATAGATATAGATATAAATAGATTGATAGATAGATATAGATATAGATAGATAGATAGATATAGATAGATATAGATAGATAGAGAGAGATAATAGATAGATAGATAGATGGACAGACCCCCGTGTACACCTCCCACCGCGACCCGTTTGCCGTGTTGTGATTAATTCGCCGAATATTCGGGGACATATCCCCGAATAGTCTTGGCCATTCGGCGACATGTCGGAGACATGTCCCCGAATAGTCGGCGACATGTCGGCGACAAATTTGCCAATAAAATTAAAATTTCAACGGTCAAATTTCGGCGACAATTCGCCGAACACCGCGAATCGGACGCCGAATTGTCTGCGACATTTCGGCGACAATTCGGCGTCCATTTTGCATTCGTGCACATTCGGCGAACGGCCGCGAATTTTTCATGCAACATGAAACTTTCGTGGCGGTCGTGACCAACTGTCAAAAGTCGCGCGGTGGACGCAGACATGTCCCCGAACGGCCAAGAACAGGCAAGAAAGATGCCGAACTTGTTCGCGACACAGGATGACTTGCATATTCGCGCACATTCGTGAGCCAAAATTCGGCTGTGTATTTGAGGCTTAACTTCAGCCCAAAAAGAAACACCGTTTTCCAAACAAGACTTGGGCCACTGATCTAAATTTACAACATTCCATTCATTTTCTAAGCTATCCATGTCACTAAATGTTGACTGGTACTGAAAGGCAATTGGTGCAATGGAGTCTTTGTGCTGGGAAGTAGCAATGGCAGGATGTAATTTTTTCAGCATTAGCAGAGTTTCAACGTTGCCAGGCAATCGAATCTGTACTTGATTCAGGAGTTCTAACAGATATTTCTGACAATGCTCTTTCACATATTATATTATTTGATTACCATTCAGAGGACAGGCATTAGCATAGACATTGAATTCATATCCAAAGTTAATAGCATTCAGTGGCAAGAGATAACTTGCATAATTACGTTTAGGAAGATCTTCTTTTGGGCATTTTGACAGAAAGTATGGTTCAATTACCACTTGCATCAAATTCCTATACATGTCAAGAAGATCTTCTGTAAGCTTTGTGATGTCTACATTCTGTCCCTGAAAGAGTTTGTTCACTCACAACTTCCTTAAGGGTTTTACGAACAAACAAAAGGAACAGTTTATTATGGGGATCTTTAAATGCTAGGCTTAGTTGTTTTGCAGTGTGGCAGCGTTCTTTTGAAGAACATACATCTAAGTGGAGCTTCAGTGCGTCCCACTGATCAAGAATAGGCTACAATTTACAGCCTCCAAGCGTGACAACCAGCGTGTGCTTGCTAGTTCTGGAACTTTCTTTGGCAGAGTTTTCTAAAACTTGGTACAACTCAGTGTTAGTTTGCCTTCTTTTTGGGCTGTTAGCAAACCATGTGTGTGTTTCTTTCACTATGTAGTCAACGACGGTGGGAAGCTCTTCGCATGCTTTACTTGCTGCTAAGTGAAGAGAATGACATACACACTTGATCAGTGTGATATTTGGATTATCCCTTCTTAATAATGTTATGAGAGAGTGAGTGCGTCCAACCATAGAACTAGCTCCATCTGTACCAAATCCTATCAGTTTATTAATATCTAAATTGTCCTGAAAACATTCCTTTACAGTCTTGTATACAGTTTCTGCAGTAGCATCTTTGAGGGGCACAAGTCGATAGAAAGTGTTAACCATTGCTCCCTTTTTTGGACTGAAGAAGCGAATGCTCATAGCTAGGCATGAAATTTTCGCTTCATTTGTGCTCTCATCAACAATCAAGCTGAAATGTTAGTCTTTAATTTCATCTCTCAATTGTTTTGCGAAACTTGGTACAAGAACATGTTTCTGTAACCGAGAACATTTAGTGCGGTGTAACTTTATTTTTTGCAAAATATTTGACTTTTTATCTAGCTGTGGGACCAGTTCACCAAAATGGCCTACAGAAAAATTAGATGAATGTTCTGTCACAAAAACTGCCAGTTTTAACTCTGCTATTTTTGTTGGGTCATTCACCAATGGTTGGAGACTGTCCTTAATGGATCCCTGTACTTTACTTCCTGCTACTGACATAGGTCCAAGTGCTTCTTCCCTGAAGCTTGAGTCAGCAGCGACTTCATATGGGCTTGAATAACCGTCCCACAGGCAGTGGCAGGGTGACAGCTTGAAGGGGGTGCCATGATACAGGCTCAAGTCTAATGGCTAAATTCAGTGACGTAGCTAAGGGAAGGGGTGTTTGGGTCATATAACAAGACGCCCCCCCAGGCCCCCAACAAAGGGGCCCGCCGCCCCTCAAAATGGTCCATTTGGGAGCCCCATTTGTTGCCATACTCATCTGTAGAAGTGTGTGGGGAGAACCCCACGAGGAGACAAGACACCCGTGCCCCCGCCCACAAGATCTCCAGCCATGCCGGCATATATAATGCCGCTGTGGATAATGATGGAGTTTTGATTACCCAGCTCCAGCCACGCGTGATAGCGTGAGTGACGGCGCCTGGTGTTTCATATGACTGTAGCAAATGAATTGCTTTGCTTGTAGCAGAGATGTTATTTACTATAAAGAACATATATTTGCATAATGTTGAAACTGTACTTTATCATGTGATGTTGAAATATTGAATGTAAATGTTTGTTGTAGCATGAATCTCGCTGAATGGTATCATAGGTAGGTGATAAGGAAGACGCCCAAGTGCGTGACGGAAACAAAACAAGCTCGTAATGGAAACATCTTCGTCGCATGCTTTTGTATTATTATAATAATAATTTGGCTGGAGTAGGTAGGAATACACCTAACGAACGGGCGCAAGCCACTCCCGGTGAGGTATATATGGGAAGCGAGGAGGGTGCTGAAGCCCTCCAAAGACCTTTCCCATGTCCTCACTAACCGTTTCCCTATTGTCTCATCAACACCAGAGAGTAGTTCAGCATATAAAGACAGATCATCTCCATCCACACCACACTACATTCACACAACACACACACCTTTTCCCAAAATTCAAAATGGCGAACCATAACCATGCCTCAGGGTCCCCGCCTGGGGGGGGTACCACAAATTCCCCCAGGGAGGACTCTCCTTCTGGCTGCCAACTTGAGAGGTGTCTTGATAACTCCTCGAACCTCTTTCTTAACAGTTTCTGCAACATTCGCGGTCTTCGTTCTAATTTTCATTCTGTGGAACACCATCTCTCCTCCCCTAAACTTCACCTTCTCTTCCTCACCGAAACACAGGTTTCTGAGGCTACTGACAGCAACCTCTACTCTGTTTCCTCCTACTATCTCTATTCTAAATTTCAATCCAAAGCTGGATGTTGCGCCTACGTGCGCAACGACATCACTTGCTCTCGTGCCCACGACCTTGACTCTTCAGAATTTTCCACCATCTGGCTGAGACTTCATTGTCATTCTATTACTAAATACATCTGTGCTGTTTATCTCTCACCTAACTCTACTAACTATGTAAAATTCTTTGACTACTTGAACTTTAAAAGTGGAGCACATCTTGACCCACTCTCCCTTCGCTGAAATCTCCATTTTGGGAGATTTCAATGTTCACCACCAGCTTTGGCTTTCATCCTCCTTTACTGACCAGCCTGGTGAACAATAAGCCTGCAATTTTGCTCTCCTCAATGACCTAGAGCAGTTGGTTCAGCACCCTACACGTATTCCCGACTGTCTTGGAGACCGGCCCAACATACTAGACCTCTTCCTTACCTTTAACCCTTTTGCTTACTCTGTCAAACTGTTCTCTCCGTTGGGCTCCTCCGATCACACCTTTATTTCTGTATCCTGTCCTATCGCTCCTGTTCATCCTCTGGACTCACCGAAGGGGCGATGCCTCTGGCATTTGCTTCAGCTCGGTGGGACGACCTGAGGATGTACTTTTCCGATTTCCCGAGGAATGATTACTGCTTCCAGGAGTGAGACCCCTCTGTGTGTGCCCAGCGCTTCACAGAGGTGATTGTCTCTGGAATGGAGGCATACATTCCACGTAATTTCTCTACTCCCCATGCTAAAAAGCCTTGGTTTAATCACGCTTGTTCTAGTGCTATCAAAGATAGAGAGGCAGCTCACAAAAGGTATCATAGCCTTCGAACTCCCACAAATCATGATCTTTACATTTCCGCCCTGAATCGTGCCAAATCTATTCTTCGACTAACCAAAAACTCTTTTATCCATAGAAAATGTCAACACCCAGCTTTCTCTAATTCTTCCAGAGACTTCTGGCACTTAGCCAAGAATATCTCTTCAAATTTCACTTCTTCCTCTTTCCCGCCTCTTTTTAACCCAGACGGCAGCACTGCCGTCTCATCTATCTCTAAGGCTGAACTCTTCACTGAAACTTTCTGTAACAACTCCACTCTGGACGATTCTGGGCATATTCTTCCTACTCATTCCCCCTCTGACCACTTCATGCCTGTTATTAAGATTCATAATAATGATGTTTACTATGCCCTCTCTGGCCTCAACTCGCAGAAGGCTTATGGTCCTGATGGAGTACCTCCCATTGTCCTTAAAAACTGTGCTTCCATGCTGACATCCTGCCTTATCAAACTCTTTCGTCTCTGGCTATCAACATCTATCTTTCCTTCCTGCTGGAAGTACGCCTTCGTACAGCCTGTGCCTAAGAAGGGTAACCGTTCCAACCCCTCAAACTACCGCCCTATAGCTTTACTTTCCTGTCTGTCTAAAGCTTTTGAATCAATCCTTAACCGGAAGATTCAAAGGCACCTTTCCACTTCTGGCCTTCTATCTGATCACCTGTATGGGTTCCGCAAGGGGTGTTCTACTGGCAATCTTCTTGCTCTCTTAACTGATTATTGGTCATCCTCTCCAAGCAGTTTTGGTGAAACTTTCTCAGTTGCGCTAGACATGTCGAAAGCCTTCGATAACGTCTGGCACAAGTCTTTGCTTTCTAAACTGCCCTCTTTCTGATTCTATCCCTCTCTCTGTTCCTTTATCTCCAGTTTCCTTTCCAGCCGTTCTATCTCCTCTGCCGTGGTAGACGGTCACTGTTCTTCCCCTAAACCTATCAACAGTGGTGTTCCACAGGGCTCTGTTCTATCACCCACTCTCTTCTTATTATTCTTCAATGATCTTCTTTACATAACAAACAGTCCTATCCACTCATAGGCCGACGACTCCACTCTGCATTATTCAACTTCTTTCAATAGAAGGGCATCCCAACAAGAAATGCACGACTCCAGACTGGAGGCTGCAGAACGCCTAACCTCAGACCTTGCTATCATTTCCGATTGGGGTAGAAGGAACCTTGTGTCCTTTAATGCATCAAAAACTCAATTTCTCCAACTATCAACTGGACACAATCTTCCAAACACCTATCCCTTATTCTTCGACAACACTCAGCTGTCACCTTCCTCAACACTAAATATCCTCGGTCTATCCTTAACTTAAAATCTCAACTGGAAACGTCATATATCCTCTCTCGCTAAATCAGCTTCCTCGAGTTTGGGCGTTCTGTATCGTCTCCGCCAGTTCTTCTCCCCCGCACAGTTGCTATCCATATACAGGGGCCTTGTCCACCCTCGTATGGAATATGCCTCTCACGTGTGGGGGGGACTCCACTCACACAGCTCTCTTGGGCAGAGTAGAGTCTAAGGCTCTTCATCTCATCAGCTCTCCTCCTCTTACTGATAGTCTTCTACCTCTTAAATTCCGCCGCCATGTTGCCGTTCTATCTTCTATAGTTATTTTCACGCTGACTGCTCTTCTGAACTTGCTAACTGCATGCCTCCCCCGCTCCCGCGGCCACGCTGCACACGACTTTCTACTAAAGCTCATCCCTATAATGTCCAAATCCCTTACGCACGAGTTAACTAGCATCTTCACTTTTTTATCCCTCACGCTTGTAAACTCTGGAACAATCTTCCTTCATCTGTATTTCCTCCTGCCTACGACTTGAACTCTTTCAAGAGGAGGGTATCAGGACACCTCTCCTCCCGAAATTGACTCCTCTTTCGGCCACCTCTTTCGATTCTTTTTAGGAGCAGCGAGTAGCGGGCTTTTTTTATTATTGTTTCTTATTTGTGCCCTTGAGTTGTCTCTTTTGTTGTAAAAAAAAAATATATATGTCAGAAAATTTTCAATCATCCATCTCCACTTTTCTTCATCACCTAACCCATTCACATTAATAGACACCAGTCTCAAGCATTCCCTACTCTCCTGCCGCCCTCAAATATATATCGACTAAAAGACTGCTCAACCCATGGCTAACCCAAGGTATCCCTAATTCTATAAAATATAAGTGTAACTTATTCAAAATGCATAAACTAAGTATCATTAACCATTAAATATTCAAACAGTACCATGCATCTTAACCTAAGTGATTCGAACTGACAAAAATTGCATACTAGAGGTGTATTCAATGATTTTCGTTTCAACATAAAGAAAATATGGCAGACTATTAATGCATTATAAGAAAAACCAGCAGCTAAGAACTAAAATAACTTCCTTAAACCACAATCGGTGTCACATTGATAAACCATAGATACAGTAGAGGCTCTTAACCCTTAAATGCAAATAATATTTTTGTGACGCGTCTGCAAACAATGGGTGAATTTAACCCAATATTAGGAAAATAATAAAAAAATAGTTACTCCTACTGTTTATTAAATCAAAAACCAAAGTATGAAAATACAACTCTCACTTCATATAGAAGCATAATATAAACACCGTACAGAGATAATAAGTTCTTTTTATTTTGTTTTGAAAGTAAGAACAAAAATTAACATTATTTGGCAATGATTTCAACTTTGAATTCCCTAACACAGTAAATATTGGGTCGAAGGACAATAGCTACAGCAGCGATTGTTGTTGGTCCTTGGAGACTCACGTTGGCTCGCTGAAATCACCAATAGAGAACCTGACCCCTACCCTCTCTGCCTGGACCCGCAACAGGACCCACTGATTCATTACGTTATTGAATGCCCAGCAACAGAGCTCCTCCATCCCCCCGGTCTACCTGCCCCTATAGACGAAGTCATGGCTCGGTAGCTGGCTGCTGAACTTGTGGCCAGCACTCCCGACTCGGAGAGATCGCAAAACTCGCATATTCATACCAGCCACCGTAAGAAAATTCACCTAGCAAGCCTTCTCAGACGGGCTTCCCCATAGCACGTGCTCCCCCCAGGGAATAAATATTAACAACAACAAGCTACTGATTTAAATTGTTTAAATTTACAACTAGAAAAGACGATTAGAATTATTACAAAGAGCGCTTATATGGAACATACTGGTCATCTGTTTATAAATACTAAAATATTGGAGCTGTATGACATGTCCAAATATTGTCTGACAATATGCATGTTTAAAAACAAATTATTACTTCCCTTCCTCCCCACCAAAACCCCACTCGACAACGTGAAAACTTCTGACCACAAGCCCATCGTCTGTATCCTTTTCCTCCATTCTACCATATACCTCGGCCAAGGCATGGAACTCACTCCCCCTTCATATAAATAATATGCTGAATTCCTCAATATTAAAAAAAAACCTTCTGGAAACTTATTGAACATAGCAGGTGTCACTGAACATAGCCATAACTATAATTTGCAATTTTCACTACTAGCACGTCTGTGCAGTTTAACCCAGGATATGAATTTTGCCGCTAATGTACTCATGTATTTGCTTGATTCCGGGTAAATATAATGAATTCATCAAAATTGATAATTTTAAAAAGATTCTACCTGTGCCCCAAACGTTCACTTGTAAAACTACTCATATATTTTGTAATGTATGAGTGGTGTAGTGTTCTCCTCTTCTACTTTTGCAGATATTCCTATAAACCAGATGTAACTGCACAGGCTGACTGCCATTTGGTGCGGAGTTTCTCAACAGAATACATCAAGTGTTCATGTATTCACTCATTACAATAATTAAGGAGGAGGAAGATTCCTAGTTCTTCAAATCACCGCGCCATTGGTTGCCACTCTGTGTAACCCATTGAAATATTATTTACGTTACTACTTTATTGGCAGTTTTGAATTGTTTCATATATATTTTTTTAATAGTCGACATAACATTTTAATTAGTTATTTCTTTTTGTTTACTATATATTTATGTTACTGTTCAACTTATTACTTTGTTTTATTAGTACAATCGTTTTACTATTATTTTCGTTGCCTGAAAAGCTTAGCTTACCAGAAAGGCTGCCCATATTATTTATCTTGTGTATCATTATACCATTATGTAATTAGGCTATAAATAAATGTTCAAATGATCAAATGTAAATTATATTTACTTTGTCCTGTTTGTAAGGAATGAGTTTTAACTTTTTCTCATACATTTATGTACATTTGAATAAACGGACCTAGATAAAATATTCCTTTGGTCTTAGGGATCAAATGATAACTTTTTTTTTCAATCAAACAGTTATATGCTAAAACTTTGGCTATGCAGCATGCATTTAAAATGCTTTACAATTGATGGTTATGTGCTGTAAACAAAAATAAATATATAAAGAAGGCAAATATGGATAAACGAAGTTATGTGGGAAGCAACTGGCGGATTTTACACTGAGGCCAGGGACCAGACAAGACCAGGGAAGACAAAAGGAGAGGTTGAAGGTCATTAGTGGTGCCCCCAGTTTGACTACCAGTTACGTATCCCTGTACAAATCCAATCCACTTAAGACACAAGTCTGTGGAGGAATAAATTAAATATATGTTGGACCATGGTTTGATTAAGCGGAAATAGAGTGTGTGGAATTCTCCGATAACATTTCAGCTCAAGGCCAATGGCAAGGTAGGTTTTGTGTTGTTTTCCGGGAAGTCAATTCATTGTTAATGACTGATGACTAATCTCTACCTCGGATTGGTGACTCATTATCAATCTTTCATCACTATTATTGAGCTAGTGAAGGGATACTGACAGGTACAAATGACGGACTGTGCTAAACAGGAGCCTAGACTCGTAGTTAATGGGGCACTATAGAAGTGCCTTACGTTCTAAAGAATGACCTAGCCACCTTCCTGAGGCTTATGGACAAGGTAGTAGAAGGGGTTAAGAACGGTGCAGTGTACATTGACGATGTAATGGTGTTTGATACCAGCTGAGCACGTTGATAATGTAAATGTGCTTGTCAAGCGTTTATATAAAGCTGGAAGTTTAAGTTTATGGAGGCATAGGTGCGGTGCTTGGTGTAATGCTGGGATCACACATCTGAGATTTCCCTCTGCGACGGTTGGCGATTTTGAAAATGCACGAAATCGTGGGAGGATCGCCATCGTCTCTACGAGTTTGTCTCTGTTTCAACTCGCAGCGACATGGCAAGGGAGGGTCGCTCGCCTATACGCACACGAGGGCGACAGGCGAGGGGACGTCGAGGTGAATCGTGCGTGAATGCGCGCGACTGTACGCAGAGGAGCCCAATTTTAAAAATAAAACCCGTTGCGACGGTTCGCGATGAACGCAGGGCCTGGCGACTATGCACGACCGCCCCTCGTCTAGCCGCTCGACGACGCTCGACGTCGCAGGCATGGTCGAGAAAACGTCGAGGGCGCGTCGCTGTACGACCCATATAAGCGGGCAACACTCGCGCTCTCTCTACCATCCATCCCCCACACATGACACATTTTATATATATATATATATATATATATATATATATATATATATATATATATATATATATATATATATATATATATATATATATACACACACACAGACAAACACACACACACACTAACCAGAAATTAATCTTGGCACCCTGCATATCCCGACGCTCTAACGCCTTATAGGTTTTCAATATGGTAAAATAATCCCCATCTGGCAACGCCAGTTGCTTGTGTCGACTCAGATTTGATAGTCGGTTAGTAACGAACACCCAGTGCTTCAATTAAGTAGAAGCCCGTGCTATCCTCCCTTGCTGTCACTGATATTCCTTTATTGTTTCTTGCTTCTAATTCAGCAGTTCTTAACCTGTGGGTCGTGATCTGGGAACGAAGTAAGTTGTTTTGAGGAATATTGGATTTTATTCGTATGGTGTAAGGTTTTCTGCATGTTATACCGTATCTACAACTTCTGTAATAAATTGTAAGTGGAAAGAGTTTTACAGTCTGTAATAACTTGCTAACAAGCTAATGAAGTAGTCAAGAGAAATACATTATAATTTTACTGTGTACTCTACCTAATAATTTTACTGTGTACACTAGCTTATAATTTTGCGTTTTGTTAAACCAGGCTATTATTTTGCATTTAGGAATACTATTCTATTATTTTGTATTACATAAGAACATAAGAACGCAGGAGTCTACAAGAGGCCGGTAGGCCTGTACGAGGCAGCTCCTTCATGAACACTAGGCTATTATTTAGCAGTTAGGAATACTATTCTATTATTTTGCATTCATGAACACTAGGGTATTATTTTGCATTTAGGAATACTATTCTATTATTTTCCATTCATGAATACTAGGCTATTATCTAGTAGTTAGGAATAATATGCTATTATTATAAAATCATGAATACTAGGCTATTACTTTGCAGGTGGGCAGGGTAGCGGCGTGTGGCTGGACAGTGTGAGCGCGAGTGAGTGGTCGCTTGCCAACGGTTTTTCACACCCTCCCGCTCGCTCGCTACCATCTCGCTATTCCAAGCAGCGTCGCTGCCATACGCTAGATGTACAAAGTCGCTCGCATATATGCTCGCATACACCGCGACCCCTTGCGTTTGACGAGGGTATGCGAGCGCATACTGCGATGGTCTCTCGCTTAACCGTGCGAATAATCGTGCGATTTGGCCAATATCGCAGACTTTCTGTGAACTTTTTGAACTTTTCAAAATGTTCGCGCGACGGCAGGCACCCGCAAGTCGCGCGAACTCTATCGAGCGACTATTGCGACTAATCGCAGGGACGTCGCTACGACGTCGAGCGTATATGCCGATTTCGGAAATTTTCAAAATCGCCAACCGTCACAGAGCGAAATCGCGGATGTGTGATCCCAGCATATGCTGTGGGACATGGTCAGGTGTCTCCCCTAGAGGCCAAAGTGGGGGGCCACCAACAGCTTCACGGTGCCCCACAGTAGATGCGCCAACAATTTGTGGGCATGAATGGCTACTACTGGCGTTTCAATAAATATTCCTCTACGGTGGTGGCCTACCTAACGGACTTGCTGCTGAAGGATAAGAAGTGAGAGTGGTCAGCTGTCTGTGAACTTGCTTTAAAGGTGCCTGACTTTGACAAACCATTCGTGCGTCCTTTATTATTGGACACCAGCCAGGATGGAGGGGGCTTATGTTGATGCAGCAGGAAGAAGACAAGTTGGATCATCCAGTCTCCTATTTCTATAAGAAGTTAAAGAAGAGGAGTTGTTGGCTACCTCTCTAGCGTTGCAGTATTTTGCTCTATCTTTCTTCCTATAGACCTGCTATCATAGTCAAGTCCAAAAAAGGAGAGAGAGAGAGAGAGAGAGAGAGAGAGAGAGAGAGAGAGAGAGAGAGAGAGAGAGAGAGAGAGAGAGAGAGATGAGGTTTGGAAAAGACACCATCATCATTAGGGACTCCATTAACATCCTGGGGGTGGAGGTCGACTCCCAACTCAGCTTCGGCCGCCACCTGAAAAGTGTGGCGTTTAGAGTATTCCTATGTGTGGTACTCCTGCGCCCGTCACGGAGTATAGCCCTCTCAGCTAGATGAGCAGTGGCCAGTGTCACTTCTCCCTGCTGGACAAGGTTAAGCGACGCGCTGAGCGTCTCATACACGG